>NC_057796.1:50518255-50753842 GCF_018294505.1 Triticum aestivum
AAGAAAATCGTCAGAAACAGTGAAGATTTTGCAAAGTTGAAGAATATGAACAACTGAGGAATTTCAAAAACTGAGGAAAAACTCAAATTGAAAATTTTTTACTTTTGTGGTGGCGTGACCCACCGTATAAGAATGATGATTTCAGACACCGCGTACAATTGTCGTAGGGTTCTGAGAATCAAATTCTTCATTAATTTCTTCACACTTAGAGTGTTATTCTTCATTGATTGAAGAAAAACGTTTCTTCATGTGTTGCACATCTAAGTCATCAATTTGCATAAGTGTTAGGATGAGTGTCCTTTTCAAAGAACATTCGAAGACTCTAAGATATTTAGCTCACACCGCAACTTGCTAAATATCTTCTCATCCAAGGGCTTTGTGAGGATATCGGCTAGCTGTTCTTCAGTCTTCACATGCTCAATAGAAATGTCGCCCTTCAACACATGATCGCGAAGAAAATGATGACGAGTCTGAATGTGCTTTGTCTTCGAGTGCTGAACTGGGTTGTGAGCAATCTTGATGGCACTCTCATTGTCACAGAAGAGAGGCACATTCTTCATGTTGACGCCATAGTCCTTGAGAGTTTGCTTAATCCAAAGCAATTGAGCACAGCAAGAACCAGCAACAATGTACTCAGCTTCAGCAGTAGACAGTGATACGCAGTTCTGCTTCTTCGAGGACTAACAGACCAAAGATCGTCCGAGGAAATGACATGTACCAGATGTTGACTTGCGATCCACACGATCACCAGCATAGTCAGAGTCAGAATATCCAACGAGATCAAAAACCGAGCCCTTGGGGTACCATAATCCTAGTGTTGGTGTGTGAGCTAGATATCGAAGAATATGTTTCACAGCCTTATGGTGTGATTCCTTCGGTGTAGCTTGAAATCGGGCACACATGCAAACACTAAGCATAATATCTGGCCTAGATGCACATAAGTACAATAAAGAACCAATCATGGAGCGGTATAGCTTTTGATCAAAGTCAGTACCATTTTCATCAGTGCACAGATGGCCATTTGCGGGCATCGGAATTTTGACGCCTTTGCAATCTTGCATGCCGAATTTCCTCAGTACATCCTTGAGGTATTTCTCCTGAGATATGAATATGCCATTGCACTATTGACGAATTTGAAGACCTAAGAAGAATTTCAACTCTCCCATCATAGACATTTGATATTCTTCACTCATCATATAGGCAAATTCATCACTATAACGTTGGTCAGTACAGCCAAAGATGATGTCATCAACATATATTTGGCATACAAACAATTCATCATCATATGATTTAGTGAAAAGAGTAGGGTCGAGTGAACCGGGTTTGAAGCCTTTCTTCATGAGGAATTCCTTCAAAGTATCATACCACGCCCGAGGGGCCTGCTTGAGGCCATAGAGGGCCTTATTTAGTCTGAAGACTTTGTCAGGATGCTTAGGATCTTCAAAACCTGTGTGTAGCAACATATACTTCTTCCTCAAGCTTACCATTGAGGAATGCACTTTTCACATCCATTTGATATAAAGTGATATCATGATGGTTAGCATAAGCAAGTAATATGCGAATAGCTTCAAGTCTAGCAACAGGTGCAAAAGTTTCATCGAAATCAATTCCTTCAACCTGTGTGTAGCCTTGAGCTACTAGTCGTGCCTTATTCCTCGCCACAAGTCCATTTTCATCTTGCTTGTTGTGGTAGATCCACTTTGTGCCAATGATATTGTGTTTGCGAGGATCTGGACGATTGACCAGTTTCCAGATGTTGTTGAGCTCGAACTGATGTAATTCTTCTTGCATGGCCTAAATCCACTCAGGCTCCAGAAATGCTTCATCTACCTTAGTGGGCTCTGTGGTAGAGACCAAAGCATAGTGCCCACAAAAGTTAGATAAATGTGAAGCTTTTGAGCGTGTGAGAGGACTTGGTGCTTCAGTGTCATCGATGATCTTCTCAACTTGCACTTCTTTTGCAACGCGGGGATGAGTAGGTTGTCGTTGAGGAATTTGATCAGCATTTTCTTCAGCACCATTTTATTCAACAATTTCTTCAGGTGCATTAGCTTGACGTTCTTCACATTCTGGAATGAATTCTTCAGCAGATTCTTCGGTAGGAATGACATCCTCAGTAGCCTTGAACTTGATAGTTTCCTCAGGTGCTGGTTCATCTATCACAGAGGGTAGGTGCTCTCTTTGCGAGCCATTAGTTTCATCGAACCGCACATCTACAGTTTCAACAACCTTGTGAAGAACGGTGTTGAAGACTCTGTAGGTGTGCGAGTCCTTTCCGTAACCAAGCATAAAACCTTCATGTGCTTTTGGTGCAAATTTAGCATTGTGATGAGGATCTCTAATCCAACATTTAGCACCGAAGACTTTGAAATAACTCACATTGGGTTTCTTGTCAGTGAGGAGTTCATAGGCAGTCTTCTTGAAGAATTTGTGAAGATATACCCTGTTGATGATGTGGCATGCAGTATAAATTGCCTCAATCCAGAAGTGACGAGGCGTCTTGTACTCATCAAGCATAGTGCGAGCCATCTCAACAAGAGTTATGTTCTTGCGCTCCATGACGCCATTCTGCTAAGGAGTATAAGGAGCAGATAACTCATGAGTAATACCAAGTTCATCAAGATAGTCATCAAGACCAGAATTCTTGAACTCAGTTCCATTGTCACTTCTGATGTGCTTGATCTTCACACCAAAGTTGGTTGAAGCCCTCGAGGAAAATCGTTTAAAGACTTCCTGCACTTCATGTTTGTAAGTAACAATGTGTACCCATGTGTAACGAGAGTAATCATCAACAATAACAAGCCCATAGAGAGATGCGTCATTTGTGACGGCTGAGTAATGGTTAGGACCAAAGAGGTCCATGTGAAGAAATTCGAATGGTCGAGTAGTGGTCATGATAGTCTTCGCTGGATGCTTAGCCTTGGTCATCTTTCCAGCTTCACAAGCTCCACACAAGTGATCCTTGAGGAATTTGACATTCTCAATGCCAATGACATGCTTCTTCTTTGCAAGCGTGTGCAAATTCCTCATGCCTGCATGACCAAGTCGTCGATGCCATAGCCAACCTTCTGAAGCTTTTGCGAGTAGGCACACGGCTGGTTGCGGTCCTGTAGAGAAATCAACAATATACAAGTCTCCTCTCCTAAAGCCTTCAAAGACTTTGGAATTGTCAGCTTCCATAACCACAACACAACGATACTTTCCAAAGACAACTACCATATCAAGATCACAAAGCATTGAGACAGACATGAGGTTGTATCCTAAGGACTCGACAAGCATGACTTTGTCCATGTGTCGATCCTTTGTGATCGCAACCTTACCTAGACCCAATACCTGACTTTTGCCTTTGTCAGCGAAGATGATATGCTTCAGATGTGATGGTGATAAGGGGGCATCTATCAATAGATTCTTGTCACCAGTCATGTGATTTGTACATCCACTATCGAGGACCCACTCAGTGGCTTTGGGTTGATCATCCTGCAGATGAATTAGTGCAGCTTACGAACTTCATATACTTCATCAGTGAAGAATATGACATCACAATTCATCAGATCAATTTCATCAAGCAATAGAACAGATAAAAATAGTATGAGGACGTGAGAAATGAAAGTTCATTTCTTCATGATTAGCCTGCGTCCTTTCAGGCATTCTTCAGGTCTCCAGCAAATTCTTCAAACATTCAAGCACGTCTGGAGACCTGACCCTGCAGAAGAGATTAGTTATTTTTCTTCACCACCCACATCTGAAGGGGTGGCAAAGAGTTATCACTCTGCGAGCTCCATATGAGAAAGGTGGCATAGAAGCCAATCCGTTTCGTTTCACATAAGAGAAGTTAGGGTAAGCATATGAATAAGCAGAGAAATTCTTCGAGGACTTATGAACATAATGATTAGAAGAATAATGCTCATATTCATAGCCCTTGGCTCTTCCCTGCGAGACAGAGTTGTTAGCACGATCATGTTCATATGAGGACTTTGATCCTCTTGAGGAATATGATCCATGTGAGGAATTTGGTCTGTATGAGGACTTGGATCCATATGAAGAATTTGGTCCATATGAAGAATTTGATCTGGGGTTCCTATTCTTCACAGGTGGTGTCATGAGGACATTCACCTGAAGACTTTCAAGGCACCTTTTGGGGACCCGGATTTTCTTCATAGGGGAACCGTTCCTGCAGTTAGTGCCAACATATCTAGCAAATACTTCACCATTCTGAGTTTTAAACAGTTTGTAGTTGGAGTCAAATGACTCATCAGAGGAATGAGAAGATTCACATGTAAAGCCAGATAAATTAGATGGATCAACTGGAGGTCCCTTTGCAGCAACCCATGAGGTTTTGGGGTCCTGCTCAGGCTTCCAATGGTACCATCAGCATTGAGTTTCCTCTCAAAGGCAATACCCTCCTTCCTAGGGTTCCTGTTGAGGATCTGCTTTTTAAGCACATCACAAAGAGTCGGATGCCCTTTGAGGCTTTTGTACATGCCTTTCATGTACAATTCCTTCAGCCCTGCATCGTCAGTGATACTAGCAATGTCCTCAGATGAGGAATTAATGATAGCAGAGACAGTTGAGGAATTTGTAGCATTAGAAGCATTTGAACATTCAGGTGAAGAATTAGCAGATTCACGTTCAATGCATTTCAAACATGGAGGAACAAATTCTTCCTGAGCAGCGCTGATTTGTTGAGCAAGTAATGAATCGCGCTCCTTCTGAAGATCTTCATAACTCACTTTTAGCTTTTCAAGATCTTGCTTTCTTTGGAGAAATTCATAAGAAAGCTTCTCATGATCAGATAAGAGAGTGTTATATTGATCTTGAAGGGTGTCATACTTAGTATGAAGTCTCTGAAGACTTTCAGTCAAGGTTTTAGTGCGATCCATTTCTTCACCCAACATATCATCACTTTTGTCTAGCATGTTTTGAACCTTTTCAAGAGCCCTTTGTTGTTTCACAGCAATCTTAGCAAGTTTAGAATAGATGGGCTTAAGGTTTTCATCAGATTCATGCTCACTTGATTCAGAGGAGGAATATTTGAGTACCTTGGCACCCTTTGCCATGAAGCAATAGGTGGGAGCGTAGTCATCATTGCCTTCATCAGCCTTGTTGGAGAGATCATTTTCTTCAGTGTTGAAGATAGACTTGCTGACGAATGCAGTAGCAAGGGCTAGGCTAGCCACACCGGATTCGGAATCCTCAGATGCCTCCTCTTCCTCATTTTCTTCAGATTCAGCCTCGGAGTCCATTTCCTTGCCAATGAATGCACGAGCCTTCTTGGAGCTGCTCTTCTTGTGAGATGAAGACTTTGAGGATTTTGATGATGAAGATTTTGAGGATTTCTTCTTTTTCTTCGCATCATCAGAACTGTAATCCTTGTATTTCTTCTTCTATGATTCCTTTTCCCACTGAGGACAATCTTGAATGTAGTGTCCTGGTTTCTTGCATTTGTGACAAAGCCTCTTCTTCTAGTCACTGGATGAGGAATCATTGCTCCTTGAGGGTCTTCCAAAGCGACCACGTCTTGAGAACTTCTGGAATTTCTTCACAAGCAGTGCTAGATCATGGCTCAGTTCTTCAGGATCACCAAGGCTGCTGTCAGAGTCTTCATCTTCAGATTCAGAAACTGCCTTGGCCTTCAGTGCACGTGATCTGCCATAGCTCGAGCCATAGAGATCTCTCTTTTCAGCAAGCTGGAACTCATGAGTATTTAGCCTCTCGAGGATATCAGCGGGATCAAGTGACTTGTAATCAGCACGCTCTTGTATCATCAATGCCAGAGTATCAAATGAGGAGTCAAGCGATCTCAGCAGTTTCTTCACCACCTCGTGGTCGGTGATGTCAGTGGCACCAAGTGCTTGAAGCTCATTTGAGATGTCAGTGAGGCGACCGGAGGTTTGTTGAACATTTTCATTGTCGAGTCTTTTGAAGCGGTTGAAGAGATTGCGAAGAACATCAACTCGAGAGTCACGCTGTGTTGAGACTCCTTCATTTACTTTGGACAGCCTATCCCAGATAAGCTTAGCAGTTTCCAAAGCACTCACTCTTCCATACTGTCCTTTGCTCAGATGGCCACATATGATATTCTTCGCTTGAGAATTGAGTTGCTTGAATCTCTTCACATCGGCTGCGTTTAGTGAGGGTGAGACAGAGGGAACACCCTTTTCCACCACATACCAGAGATCGTTATCAATTGCCTCAAGATGCATTCGCATCTTATTCTTCCAGTAGGCGTAGTCCGTCCCATCGAAGGTAGGACACCCAGCAGACACCTTGATCATACCTGTGGTCAACATAACTAAAACTCCAGGCGGTTAAACCAAAATCACACAGAACAAGGGAGTACCTTGCTCTGATACCAATTGAAAGTGCGTTATATCGACTAGAGGGGGTGAATAGGCGATTTTTATGAATTCTTCACTGAGGAATTTGTGGGTGAGGAAATTCCTTAGCGAAGAACTACTTGCAGCGGAATAAGTACTCAAAAGTATGCATAGCAGAACACAAGCATAGTCATCATGATGAAATGAAGACAAGCACAGAGTACAGAAAGCGTAAACACAGGATAACACAGGATGAAGACAAACAGACTGAGGAAATTGAGAAACTCTTCAGTCAAAGTCTTCAAACACAGATATGAACAAGTGCACAACACAGTGATGAGGAAATGGAAGAGTTGAGTAAATAGAACCAGTTGGCTTGGTGAAGACAATGGTTTGGTAGACCAGTTCCAACTGTTGTCTCAGTTGTACGTCTGGTTAGGGCGGCTAGGTATTTAAACCTAAGGACACACAGTCCCGGACACCCAGTCCTGAACACGCAGTCCAGGACACTTAGTCCTCACCGTATTCCCCTTGAGCTAAGGTCACACAGACCTCGCCCAATCACTCGTGATAAGTCTTCAGGTGACTTCCAAACCTTCACAAACTCGGTCACTCGGCGATCCACAATTTCCTCTTGGATGCTCTAACCGTCTGGAAGAAGCACAGTCTTCAAAGGTAACAAGCGTCGGATCCACGCAGGATCAATCTCTTCAGTGATGCCCAATCACTTTGGGTTTGTAGGTGTTTGGGTTGGGGTTTTCCTCACTTGATGATTTTCGCTCAAAGTCCTCGGAGGATGGGATGCTCTCAAATGACAAGTGTCCGTTTCTCTCGGAGCAGCCAACCAGCTAGTGGTTGTAGGGGGCGGCTATTTATAGCCTAGGGAGCAGCCCGGCATGATAAGACATAAATGCCCTTCAATGATATGACCGTTAGGTGGATAAGATATTTTGGGTCAGCTGGCGCATAGCACAGCAACGGTCGGAAATTTGAGGCTCGGATTCCTCAGGGCTATCATGTTCCTCACTGTGTAGGCAATCCGCACTGGCGAATTCCTAACTCCTCAGTCAGAACAAATTCCTCAGAGACCAGAAGAACTTCGTCTCTGTCACTGAAGAATATGACTGAACTGTATGAGATTTCCAATGGATTCACTCAAAGGGATTGGTAGGTGTAGGATTTTGAGTTGAGCATCACATGGAAATTTTTCCTTAGTATTTCCTCGACCCCCTTTAACAGTACGGTGTTTCCTATGACTCAAGAAAGAGAAAATGAAACTACGAAAACAGAAGTCTTCACGCTTCATGTTCCTCAAATGAATACCAAGTCTTCAAGGTCACACCAATTTCTTCACTTTCAAAGTCTTCAGAAAGTCTTCAGAAATACCAAATTCTTCAGTCGAAGAACTTCATTTTTAGGGGTCGACTTTCTTTGTAAATATCAAACTCCTCATAGACTTATAGACCTGTGTACACTCGTAAACGCATTAGTCCCTTAACCTATAAGTCTTCAATACACCAAAATCACTAAGGGGCACTAGATGCACTTACATGGAGCTCAAGCGCGTGAGAATGGATGGGCAGGGGAAGGAGAAGGCGTGGGTGAGAGAGAGGAGTCCTTGTCCCTTTATAAAGGCAGTAGAAACTGTGCGCCTCCCCACTTGCCTGGTAAACCCGCTTATTCCCCAAGCGCCGTAATTGATGGCACGGTTGGGTTACCCACACCCCTATTGATGAGAATCCCGCGATAAGGGGACATGATCTCTGCTTCGACAAGACGTGCCAAGAAAACCGCCTCGCGATATGTGCAGTAGCTGGTTGGGAAAAACGGTTCGAATAATGACCAGGTCGTGGCGTGATGTCACGCTATGAAACTTGTCAGCAGATTAGATTTGTGGAATATTATACTCTCTACGATGGTATGTGGAATTTATTTTGCAGAGCCGGACACGATCCTGTTTTCAAAATATACTATGGAGTATTCCGAGGAGGAACCCGCATTGCAATGCCGAAGACAATCTGCGTGCCGGGCTCGTCGTCATTGAAGCCTGGTTTAGGGGCTACTGAGGGAGTCCTGGATTAGGGGGTCCTCGGACAGCCGGACTATATCCTATGGCCGGACTGTTGGACTATGAAGATACAAGATTGAAGACTTCGTCCCGTGTCCGGATGAGACTCTCCTTTGCGTGGAAGGCAAGCTTGGCAATTCGGATGTGTAGATCTCCTCCCTTGTAACCGACTCTGTGTAACCCTAGCCCCCTCCGGTGTCTATATAAACCGGAGGGTTTAGTCCGTAGGACGAGAACAATCATAATCATAGGCTAGCTTCTAGGGTTTAGCCTCTACGACCTCGTGGTAGATCAACTCTTCTAATACTCATATCATCAAGATCAATCAAGCAGGAAGTAGGGTACTACCTCCATCGAGAGGGCCCGAACCTAGGTAAACATTGTGTCCCCCGCCTCCTGTTACCATCCGCCTTAGACGCACAGTTCGGGACCCCCTACCCGAGATCCGCCAGTTTTGACACCGACAGGCCCCTCGTGGCTCCCCTAACGTATTTCTTCCTCCTATATATACCAATATACCCTAAAACCTTCGGGGAACAGAATAGATCGGGAGTTCCACCTCCGCAAGCCTCTATAGCCACCAAAAACCAATCGAGACCCTGTTCTGGCACCCTGCCGGAGGGGGGATCCCTCACCGGTGGCCATCTTCATCATCCCGGAGCTCTCCCTGACGAGGAGGAAGTAGTTCACCCTCGGGGCTGAGGGTATGTACCAATAGCTATGTGTTTGATCTCTCTCTCTCGTGTTCTTGAGGTGGTATCATCTTGATGTATCGCGAGCTTTGCTATTATAGTTGGATCTTACGATGTTTCTCCCCCTCTACTCTCTTGTAATGGATTGAGTTTTCCCTTTGAAGTTATCTTATCGGATTGAGTCTTTAATGATTTGAGAACACTTGATGTATGTCTTGCGTGTGATAACCATGGTGACAATGGGTTATTCTATTGATTCACTTGATGTATGTTTTGGTGATCAACTTGCGTGTTCCGCCCATGAACCTATGCATAGGGGTTGGCACACATTTTTGTCTTGACTCTCCGGTAGAAACTTTGGGGCACTCTTTGAAGTACTTTGTGGTGGTCTGAATAGATGAATCTAAGATTGTGTGATGCATATCGTATAATCATACCCACGGATACTTGAGGTGACATTGGAGTATCTAGGTGACATTAGGGTTTTGATTGATTTGTGTCTTAAGGTGTTATTCTAGTACGAACTCTATGATAGATCAAACGGAAAGAATAGCTACGTGTTATTTTACTATGGACTATTGAATAGATCGATCCGAAAGAATAACTTTGAGGTGGTTTCGTACCCTACAATAATCTCTTCGTTTGTTCTCCGCTATTAGTGACTTTGGAGTGACTCTTTGTTGCATGTTGAGGGATTGTTATATTATCTAATTATGTTATTGTTGTAGAGAGAGCTTGCACTAGTGAAAGTATGAACCCTAGGCCTTGTTTCAACACATTGCAATACCGTTTACACTCACTTTTATCATTAGTTACCTTGCTGTTTTTATATTTTCAGATTACAAAAACCTATATCTACCATCCATATTGCACTTGTATCACCATCTCTTCGCCGAACTAGTGCACCTATACAATTTACCATTGTATTGGGTGTGTTGGGGACACAAGAGACTCTTTGTTATTTGGTTGCAGGGTTGTTTGAGAGAGACCATCTTCATCCTACACCTCCCACGGATTGATAAACCTTAGGTCATCCACTTGAGGGAAATTTGCTACTGTCCTACAAACCTCTGCACTTGGAGGCCCAACAACGTCTACAAGGAGAAGGTTGCATAGTAGACATCAATGGGTCGTACGGGCCCTCTTGCAGAGCCACGACGTGGGCCGCAGGCAGGCAAGTCTGGGGACCCCCGTTCCCAGAACACCGACAGTTTCTTGTGAAATCTGGATTCCTTCGCCAAGGCAATTGCTCAAGTATTGTCACAAAAAAATTCATTGGACCCGAAGCACTAGGTATTACAACTAGATCGTATATGAACTCCTTCATCCAGACTCCTACATCTGCTGCTTCCAAAGCAGCTATGTACTCCGCTTCACACATAGATCCCGCCATGACGCTCTGCTTGGAATTGCACCAACTTACAGCTCCACCATTCAATATAAATACATATCCGGTTTGCGACTTAGAGTCATCCGGATCAGTGTCAAAGCTTGCATCGACGTAACCATTTACGACAAGCTCTTTGTCACCTCCATAAACGAGAAACATATCCTTAGTCCTTTTCAGGTATTTCAGGATGTTCTTGACCGTTGTCAAGTGATCCACTCCTGGATTACTTTGGTACCTCCCTGCTAAACTTATAGCAACGCACACATCAGGTCTGGTACATAGCATTGCATACATGATAGAACCTATGGCTGAAGCATAGGGAGTGACTTTCATTTTCTCTCTATCTTCTGCAGTGGTCAGGCATTGAGTCTGACTCAAATTCACACCTTGTAACACAGGCAAGAACCCTTTCTTTGACTGGTCCATTTTGAACTTCTTCAAAACTTTATCAAGGTATGTGCTTTGTGAAAGTCCAATTAAGCGTCTTGATCTATCTCTATAGATCTTGATGCCCAATATATCAGCAGCTTCACCGAGGTCTTTCATTGAAAATTCTTATTCAAGTATCCTTTTATGCTATCCAGAAATTTTATATTATTTCCAATCAACAATATGTCATCCACATATAATATTAGAAATGCTACAGAGCTCCAACTCACTTTCTTGTAAATGCAGGCTTCTCCAAAAGTCTGTATAAAACCATATGCTTTGATCACACTATCAAAGCGTATATTCCAACTCCGAGAGGCTTGCACCAGTCCATAAATGGATCGCTGGAGCTTGCACACTTTCTTAGAACCTTTAGGATTGACAAAAACTTCTGGTTGCATCATATACAACTCTTCTTTAAGGTATCCATTAAGGAATGCAGTTTTGACATCCATTTGCCAAATTTCATAATCATAAAATGTGGCAATTGCTAACATGATTCGGACAGGCTTCAGCATCGCTACGGGTGAGAAGGTCTCATCGTAGTCAACTCCTTGAACTTGTCGAAAACCTTTCGCAACAAGTCGAGCTTTGTAGACAGTAACATTACCGCCAGCGTCAGTCTTCTTCTTGAAGATCCATTTATTCTCTATGGCTTGCCGATCATCAGGAAAGTCAACCAAAGTCCACACTTTGTTCTCATACATGGATCCCATCTCAGATATCATGGCCTCAAGCCATATCGCAGAATCTGGGCTCATCATCGCTTCCTCATAGTTCGTAGGTTCATCATGGTCTAGTAACATGACTTCTAGAACAGGATTACCGTACCACTCTGTGCGGATCGTACTCTGGTTGACCTACGAAGTTCGGTAGTAACTTGATCTGAAGTTTCATGATCATCATCATTAGCTTCCTCACTAATTGGTGTAGGAATCACTGGAACTGATTTCTATGATGAACTACTTTCCAATTCAGGAGAAGATACAATTACCTCATCAAGTTCTACTTTCCTCCCACTCACTTCTTTCGAGAGAAACTCCTTCTCTAGAAAGGATCCATTGTTACCAACGAATATCTTGCCTTCGGATCTGTGATAGAAGTTACCCAACAGTTTCCTTTGGGTATCCTATGAAGACACATTTCTCCGATTTAGGTTCGAGCTTATTAGGTTGAAGCTTTTTCACATATGATCGCAGCCCCAAATTTTAAGAAATGACAGCTTAGGTTTCTTGCTAAACCACCGTTCATATGGTGTCGTCTCAACAGATTTAGATGGTGCCCTATTTAACGTGAATGCAGCCATCTCTAAAGCATAACCCCAAAACGATAGCGGTAAATCGGTAAGAGACATCATAGATCGCACCATATCTAATAAAGTACGGTTACTACATTCGGACACACCATTACGCTGTGGTGTTCCAGGTGGCGTGAGTTGCGAAACTATTCCACATTATTTCAAATGAAGACCAAACTCATAACTCAAATATTCACCTCCACGATCAGATCGTAGAAACTTTATTTTCTTGTTATGATGATTTTCCACTTCACTCTGAAATTCTTTGAACTTTTCAAACGTTTCAGACTTATGTTTCATTAAGTAGATATACCCATATCTGCTCAAATCATCTGTGAAGGTCAAAAAATAACGATACCCGCCGCGAGCCTCAACACTCATCGGACCGCATACATCAGTATGTATTATTTCCAATAAGTCAGTTGCTCGCTCCATTGTTCTGGAGAATGGAGTCTTAGTCATCTTGCCCATGAGGCATGGTTCGCAAGTATCAAGTGATTCCAAAAGCTCGTTGGCATGGAGTTTCTTCATGCGCTTTACACCAATATGACCTAAACGGCAGTGCCACAAATAAGTTGCACTATCATTATTAACTTTGCATCTTTTGGCTTCAATATTATGAATATGTGTATTACTAGGATCGAGATTCAACAAAAATAGACCACTCATCAAGGGTGCATGACCATAAAAGATATTACTCATATAAATAGAACAACCATTATTCTCTGATTTAAATGAATAACCGTCTCGCATCAAACAAGATCCAAATATAATGTTCATGCTCAACGCTGGCACCAAATAACAATTATTCAGGTCTAAAATTAATCTCGACGGTAGATGTAGAGGTAGCGCGCCGACGGCGATCACATCAACCTTGGAACCATTTCCCATGCGCATCATCACCTTGTCCTTAGCCAATCTTCGTTTAATCCGTAGCCCCTGTTTCGAGTTGCAAATAAGAGCAACAGAACCAGTATCAAATACCCAGGCGCTACTACGAGCATTAGTAAGGTACACATCAATAACATGTATATCAAATATACCTTTCACTTTGCCATCCTTCTTATCCGCCAAATACTTGGGGCAGTTCCGCTTCCAGTGACCAGTCCCTTTGTAGTAGAAGCACTCAGTCTTAGGCTTAGGTCCAGACTTGGGCTTCTTCCCTTGAGCAGCAACTTGCTTGCTGTTCTTCTTGAAGTTCCCCTTCTTCCCTTTGCCCTTTTTCTTGAAACTAGTGGTCTTGTTAACCATCAACACTTGATGCTCCTTCTTGATTCCTACCTCCGCAGCCTTTAGCATCACGAAGAGCTCGGGAATTGTCTTTTCCATCCCTTGCATATTATAGTTCATCACGAAACCTTTATAGCTTGGTAGCACTGATTGAAGAACTCTGTCAATGACACTATCATCAGGAAGATTAACTCCCAGCTGAGTCAAGTGGTTGTGGTACCCATACATTCTGAGTATGTGTTCACTGACAGAACTATTCTCCTCCATTTTGCAGCTATAGAACTTGTTGGAGACTTCATATCTCTCAACTCGGGCATTTGCTTGAAATATTAAATTCAACTCCTGGAACATCTCATACGCTCCATGACATTCAAAACGTCTTTGAAGTCCCAATTCTAAGCCATAAAGCATGGCACACTGAACTATCGAGTAGTCATCAGCTTTGCTCTGCCAGACGTTCATAACGTCCGGAGTTGCTCCTATAGCGGGTCTTGCACCTAGCGGTGCTTCCAGGACGTAATTCTTTTGTGCAGCAATGTGGATAATCCTCAAGTTACGGACCCAGTCCGTGTAGTTGCTACCATCATCTTTCAACTTAGCTTTCTCTAGGAACGCATTAAAATTCAAGGTAACGGTAGCACGGGCCATTGATCTACAACAACATAGATATGCAAGAAAACTATCAGGTACTAAGTTCATGATAAGGTAAAGTTCAATTAATCATATTACTAAAGAACTCCCACTTAGATAGACATCCCTCTAGTCATCTAAATGATCACGTGATCCATATCAACTAAACCATGTCCGATCATCACGTGAGATGGAGTAGTTTTCAATGGTGAACATCACTACGTTGATCATATCTACTATATGGTTCACGTTCGGCCTTTCGGTCTTCGTGTTCTGAGGCCATATCTGCATATGCTAGGCTCGTCAAGTTTAACCCGAGTATTTTGCACGTGCAAAACTGGCTTGCACCCGTTGTATGTGAACGTAGAGCTTATCACACCCGATCATCACGTGGTGTCTCGGCACGACGAACTGTAGCAACGGTGCATACTCAGGGAGAACACTTGTACCTTGAAATTTAGTGAGGGATCATCTTATAATGCTACCGCCGTACTGAGCAAAATAAGATGCATAAAGGATAAACATCACATGCAATCAAAATATGTGACATGATATGGCCATCATCATCTTGTGCCTTTGATCTCCATCTCCAAAGCACCGTCATGATCTCCATCGTCACCGGCTTGACACCTTGATCTCCATTGTAGCGTCGTTGTCGTCTCGCCAACTATTGCTTCCACGACTATCGCTACCGCTTAGTGATAAAGTAAAGCAATTACATAGCGATTGCATTTCATACAATAAAGCGACAACCATAAGGCTCCTGCTGCCGATAACTTGTACAAAACATGATCATCTCATACAACAATTTATATCTCATCACATCTTGACCATATCACATCACAACATGCCCTACAAAAACAAGTTAGACGTCCTCTACTTTGTTGTTGCAAGTTTTACGTGGCTGCTACGGGCTTCTAGCAAGAACCGTTCTTACCTACGCATCAAAACCACAACGATTTTTCATCAAGTGTGTTGTTTTAACCTTCAACAAGGACCGTCCGTAGTCAAATTCGATTCAACTAAAGTTGGAGAAACAGACACCCGCCAGCCACTGTTGTGCGAAGCACGTCGGTAGAACATGTCTCATGAACGTGGTCATGTAATGTTGGTCTGGGCCGCTTCATCCAACAATGCCGCCGAATCAAAATAAGACGCTGGTGGTAAGCAGTATGACTATTATCGCCCTCAACTCATTGTGTCATACTCGTGCATATCATCTACGCATAGACCTGGCTCGGATGCCACTGTTGGGGAATGTAGCATGCAATTTCAAAAAAATTCCTACGATCACGCAAGATCTATCTAGGAAATGCATAGCAACGAGACGGGAAGAGTGCGTCCACATACCCTCGTAGACCGAAAGCGGAAGCGTTAGGTTAACGCGGTTGATGTAGTTGAACGTCTTCACGATCCAACCGATCCAAGTACCAAACGTACGGCACCTCCGTGTTCAGCACACGTTCAGCTCGATGATGTCCCTCGAACTCTTGATCCAGTAGAGGGTCGAGGGAGAGTTCCGCCAGCACGACGGTGATGGTGATGTGATCCGCGCAGGGATTCGCCTAAGCACTACGACTCTATGACCGGAGGAGTAAACTGTGGAGGGGGGCACCGCACATGACTAAGAGAATAACTGGTGTGTCTTTGGGGTGCCCCCCGCCCCCGTATATAAAGGAGAGGGGGAGGAGGCGGCCGGCCAGGAGGAGGCGCGCCAAGGGGTGGGAGTCCTACTAGGACTCCACTCCTAGTAGGATTTGCCCCCCCCCCCTCCTTCCTTCCAACGGAGTGGGGAAAGGGGAAAGAGGGGGAGAGGGAGAAGGAAAGGGGGGGTGCGCCCCTCCCCTTGTCCAATTCATATTGGGCAGGGGGGAGGCGCGCGCCACCTCCCGTGGCTGCCTTCTCCTCTCCACTATGGCCCATGAGGCCCATTAACTTTTCTCGGGGGGTTCCGATAGCCTCCCGGTACTCCGATAAATCCCCGAACCTCTTCGGAACCATTTCGGTGCCCGTATATAACCTTCCAATGTATCAATCTTTACCTCTCGACCATTTTGAGACTCCTCGTCATGTCTGTGATCTCATCCGGGACTCCGAACAAACTTCGCTCACCAAAACACATAACTCATAATACAAATCGTCATCGAACGTTAAGCGTGCGGACCCTACGGTTCGAGAACTATGTAGACATGACCGAGACACATCTCTGGCCAGTAACCAATGGCGGAACCTGGATGCTCATATTGGTTCCTACATATTCTACGAAGATCTTTATCGGTCAAACCGCATAACAACATATGTTATTCCCTTTGTCATCGGTATGATACTTGCCCGAGATTCAATCGTCGGTATCATCATACCTAGTTCAATCTCGTTACCGGCAAGTCTCTTTACTCGTTCCGTAATGCATCATCCTGCAACTAACTCATTAGTCACAATGCTTGCAAGGCTTATAGTGATGTGCATTACTGAGAGGGCCCAGAGATACCTCTCCGATACACGGAGTGACAAATCCTAATCTTGGTCTATGCCAACTCAATAAACACCTTCGGAGACACCTATAGAGCATCTTTATAATCACCCAGTTACGTTGTGACGTTTGATAGCACACAAGGTGTTCCTCCGGTATTCGGGAGTTGCATAATCTCATAGTCAGAGGAATATGTATAAGTCATGAAGAAAGCAATAGCAATAAAACTAAACGATCATAATGCTAAGCTAACGGATGGATCTTGTCCATCACATCATTCTCTATATGATGTGATCCTGTTCATCAAATGACAACACATGTCTATGGTTAGGAAACTTAACCATCTTTGATTAACGAGCTAGTCAAGTAGAGGCATACTAGGGACACTCTGTTTTGTCTATGTATTCACACGTGTACTAAGTTTCTGGTTAATACAATTCTAGCATGAATAATAAACATTTATCATGATATAAGGAAATATAAATAACAACTTTATTATTGCCTCTAGGGCCTATTTCCTTCAGGAATAATGACCAAAAACATTATATATAATAGTAGTAAAACGTGATGCAAAATGGACGTGTCACTAAGCGTCGCAACCGCACTCTTATGGATGTGGTGCGTAGCATGCTTAGTCATGCAAGCTTACTAATAAGCCTTTGGATGGAGGCATTGAAAATAGCTGCACACATCCTGAATCTTGCTCCAACTAAGTCAGCATCGAGCACACCTTGTGATATGTGGGCGGGAAACAAATCGAGCTTGAATTACTTGTGTGTGGGGGGGGGGGGCTGCCCAGCTGAAGCTAAAGTATTCAATCCACATATTAAGAAGTTGGACCCAAAGACAGTTAGTTGTTTTTTCATTGGGTACCCTGATAGAGGAAAAGGATACTGCTTTTATTGCCCAGGTCATACCGCCAAGTTTGTGGTAACCAGGAAAGCGGTGTTCTAGGACGATTGATCTTGTGGAGAAGTGGGTGTATGTTCCATCCCCGACTATCTAAGAGAATTTTATCCCTATGCCTAATATGTACGAGACACCTACTGGTGATCCCGAACCTGAAGTGGATCCTTAATCCGGTGAGGAGCCTCAGCATAATGAAGATCCTATGCATGATGAGACCCTCAGCCAAATAATGGTCCTCGACCTTCTCGGGCAAGGAATGCACATAGTAATGAGCCTATGAGAAGATCACAACGGGAAAAGAAAAAGGCCATCTCCAGCAATTATGTCACTTTCATGTGTGAGGATGAAAATGGCATAGGGAAGGTACAAGATCCGACCTCATATAAGTGGAGACTCGTCCAAATGGTTGGTCGCCATGGAAGACGAATTGAAATCTATGAGCTCGAATGATGTTTGGGATTTAGTAGAAGTTCTTGATGGAGCCAAAAGGATAGGCTGGAAGTGGTTTCACAAAACCAAATATGATTCCAAAGGGAATGTCGGAAGGTTCAAAGCAAGACTTGTAGCAAAAGGTTTTATACAGATAGAAGGGATCGATTATAAGGAGACCTTCTCACCTGTGTCGGCCAAAGATTCTTTCAGAGTTGTCATGGCACTTGTAGCTCATGTGATTTAGAGCTGCATCAAATGGATGTCAAGGTGGCATTTTTGAATGGTGACTTAAACGAAGAAGTTTACATGACTCAACCTAAAGGTTTTGTAGTGGAAGGAAAAGAACATATGACATGTCGTTTAAAGAAATCCATATATGGCTTGAGGCAAGATTCAAGGCAGTGGTACCTCAAGTTCGACAAGATTATTAGAACTTTTGGTTTAAAAGAAAATGAAGTGGACAACTGCATATATCTTAAATTTAAAGGCAGTAGGTTCACAAGTTTAGTCCTATATGTGGATGATATTCTATTGGCTTGCAGCGATAAAGATATGTTGCATGAGACCAAGAGATTTTTGTCCTCAAATTTTGACATGAAGGATCTCGGTGAAGCCTCGTATGTCCTTGGCATTGAGATTCATCGAGAAGGTCCAAAGGAACATTCAGACTATCTCAGAAGGCATACTTTGAGAGAGTACTAAAGAAATACATTTTTTTTGCATAAGTGCTCTTCCTCACCTGCCAGTCATGGGTGATAAGTTTGGGACATTCTAATGTCCAAGGAACCAAAAGGGATAAGCCAGAAATAAGTTATGTTAGGGGGAGGAGGTCACGAACCAACGTTCGTACCCCCTCGACCCCAACTAACGCACCTTGATCGGGGGCGACCCAAACCAACATGGTTTAGGTCCCCTAATCGCCATCGCCACATATAAAGAGGGGGGCAGCTGGCCACTCACGATCCGACCTGTTCACGTGCATCTACTCTGCCCTCCTAAATCCCAACATCCTAATCCGATCTAAGTGAGAGTTGTGCGACGGGAAGGCCTTCTCCTACCTTTGCTTCGGTGCCAGGGTAGTGCCGCTAGCGCCCGGAGGGACGCCGCTACCCACTGCAAGCATCTACACCGAGCCTGCATCAAACAGACACGGGACTTCACATCGACTACACCAATGGCTGCTTCCATTGGTGGTAAGATCCTAATCCATATCTCAGTTCATTAAGAACTTAGGTGATCTAATGACCGATGATAGTACTTCTACATGATACTCCCAAACGCTCTTATATTTCTTTACGAAGGAAGTATATTCTCAACAGATTTCAGCAATAGAATCCCGTCCTAATGTCCTACACACTGGGCCAACACCACGGATTAACTAGATACGGTTTCTTTAGCTTTAGGATTTTATTTTCCTTTTGTGGAAAGTTTGCTGTAACGGGTTGAGTGTAAGCAAACGAGTGCAACACAACATGGATGCAAACGAATGCCACACATTAATAAGCTTAGCTATTCAACTTGTCAAACAAAACAAAACAAAAAGTTGAGCTATTCAAAACTTCATTGCAAGAATCCACCCCGTAAATGGTGATACATAACAACTTTGGAAACAAAGGATAGTAGAACAACCCAACTATGATCATACATACTTTCCCGTATTGATATCCTTTCATTCATCCATGGAAAACCGACCTGGCATCGTGCCTAATTGATATTGACACAAAGATGCATACGCAAACTAACTATAGAGACATGTGTGACTTGCACTGAATTTGTAAGGAACGTAGAAACATAACAACAGGACTGAACAGTTAACAAAGTACAAATAAAGAAATAATACTTTGAATTGAATAAAATCTGCATAAGAACCATCCATCGGTAACATCATTTACCCGTTTTACAGCATCACGTTCTGTACATACACCGACCAGAGCTTGTGTGGTTAACAAAAGCTGACAAAGTGAAGAACTCTTGCCAACATTGTCTTCTTCAATTCTTAGATCGAAAAAAATCATTTTTTTTCCTAGTATATTACCCTTTTTTGTCTAATCTAGAATTTTGTACACATGTGTATGAGAAAAGGCAAACTGACTGGTCGCTCAGATCTGCTGATCGCCATCTTCTTTCCTTTTCTTCTGAAACAGATGAACAATGGACAAGCTATGGTTGGTCACTCATGCTACCTGGAGCAGCTGCTGCTGCAAGATCTTGGAGTAGGGACACAACTTCATTTGTTCCCTCAAGATTGTATTGTGCTACAGAGTGTTCCCTACCAACAGTGCATGAGAAATAGTTCTTAGGGTTGAGGTCAAACTTGACGCTTGAGCAATCCTCTGCTTGACACCCCTTCCCCTTTCTTTTCGCTCCAGGTTGAACATCAAAGCTGGGTAAGGTATAGATATCCTCATCCTGAAAAACGGTGTAATGCCATTCAACTTTGAGTTTGAGCATAGATAATGTTTTATACTCCAGTAGAAATCCATCAAGGCACTGACTAAATAACATGACAAGCAGTGGAAGAGTGAACTGTAAGTGGGTTCCCACTGAATTCCCAGGATATCATACCATCCAAGCTTCATATAATAATGCATTAAATTGTCAATTGTGGGTTACTCCCTCCGTTCCAAAATAGATGACCCAACTTTGTACTAACTTTAGTACAAAGTTGAGTCATCTATTTTGGAACGGAGGGAGTACTACTCCCTCCCTCGATACTAAAGTTGAGACAACTTATTTTGGGACGGAGGGAGTATTTGACTTAGGAACATGCCAGACACATGCATTATATATACATATTACAAAATTACCACATTAAATTATACCATATCACTGGAAGTTTATATCTTCTACCAATTCCATTTACTAACTATGATACATGCAAAATATGTGTCTATGAATATGGACTGCATTACTGGATCATTGGGTATATTGTTATTGTGACACGACAATTTCGAGTTCCTGCTGTTCTGCAAGGATCTGAACTTTAATGTACAACAGAAATGGGAGAAATGGTTTTCGTATCAAGTTGAACATTTTCCTAATTTTTTTCAAAAATAAAATGTGTTTGCTTTCTGCTTACCGGTTAAATGTTTGTGAGTGGGTACTCTCTTCTTTGATGCAATGCATAGAAGAAAGATAACCTGAAGGCGAGTTCATAGGTCTCATGCCTTCAATTCTTTTTTTAGAACTCCTTTGACTCCAATTGTGAATATTCATATTAACTTTTTATGCTGTCTATTTTAGTCTTTTTGTTGAACTGAGATAACGTAAAAGATAACTCGGTAAAGACAGTTCGGTAATTACCTTTGCAAGGAAATGACCAATGCACAAGACATAGTCGATTGGAGTAGCCATGGTATTTCTGAGATCTAACTCGTGAATAATTTCATCAACGGCTTTACCCTGGACAAGAAAATGGATCAGTTTATACAACATTGCCAGTGACCAATATGTTCCCTCCTATATACAGAAAATATGGATCAGTTTACAAAACATAGCGAACAACCAATATGTTCCATTCTTCGGGAAAAAAATCTGCTTGTGCAACTAGTAAAACAATTATGTTTTGTTTAAAAAAGTGAGGGCAGACCTTGGTGACTCCCGTAGGACGAACTTCAATTGACCGACTGCCTTGAACGATAACAGAGCTTTGATTTGATAATGAATATGCCCCCAAATGCTGCAGCAGATCTGTCGCTTGATTTCTCCCAAACTGAACATCTGTGGAACATAAAAATTAGAAACATGGACCGTTTCGTTTGTGTTCAGAATGTATATTCAACACCTACCTGCATACTTATAGTTCCAAACAAGTGATGTTTCACGCTGTTCAAAATTAGACCTCGGGGTTCTTTGGGTGAAGTACTCAAACACTTTCTGGAAAAAATACCAGCATGCGTCAGGAGGGTAAACCAGATATTGCAATAACAGAACACAGTTCACCATGTAGATGCACCTTTACACTGCCAGCCCAGCTGATTTCCTCCTGTTCATATCTCATGGTTATCCATTCTTCACCAGGTTGCCTTAAGAACATCCCATTCTCTGCCGCTAACCACAATTTATAGTCTGCAAAATTCTACACAAAGGAAATGGGAGTCATTTTCAAATAGAGGTTTGACTATATATAGTATGTATGTAACATATATGAATAGTAAGAGGTTACTTCATCAAGAATACTTCTGCCATATCCACTGACAACAACGACAGTTGTATTCTCATTATCGCAAAGTGTTTTCAGTGGTTGCTTTAACTCAGGGTTCAACTTGAGTTCAATGTCAGTCCTTCCCTCTACAAATTGGATCTGACCAGTCAATGTTGCATTGAAACCCTGTAAAGCAACAAAGTTGTTAGCGCCATGGAGTAAAATATGTTATACCAGAGTGCAAAAGAAGTTATTGGACGATGGAACAAACATGAATCATAATCTGAGGAACTCATCACAAAAATGACTAGGCATCCAAGATCAATTAATCAGTATCATCTTTCTTTGTTCACAAGTGAGATACCACTAAACAATTTTGTGCACTTCTCTTTCCTGAGCAGAACAGTTCCACGATTCTAATTTGACATAGGGGAAGGGGAACTTGTGGCTACACCCAGGAACATATTATAAGCTTTCTTATTGAAAGGAAATAAAATGAGGGTATCCAGCTAAACCTATCTACAAACCTTGTAAAAACTAATTTATAGTGAGTCACCCTCTGTTATTTTGAATAATTTCTAGAAGTGTGGCTTCAGCTTAATTTCAAACAAAAAATGAACAGGTCTCGCCATGTCTCGATTTTATTCCAATAGTAAGCCCAAGTTGCAAAACCACATGTTCATTTAACCATGAGCGTCTACTGCACGCACCAGGAATTGTGTGTGGGGCCCAAGGCATCATGTAGCATGGGCATACACTTACCCACCCAGACAGACACACATGTGTACTCTAAATAAATAAGGCGCAGTGTAAGCCTTCAATTACTGTTGATAGAAGATGACGGGTGCAACACATATGACAACATTAAACATGTTTATTCAGAGGTTCCTTTGAATTGAAAAAGTTGCCGGTATAAGAAAGTTTTCAAGCAAATAATAGTGCAAGCAAGTTCAAAAAAAAAAAAATGAACAGTCACGGGGGGAGGGGTTCCCCGCCTGAATATATTGCTCAAAAAGCTGACAAAGCCAAGAGTCACCCCTTAAGCTTTGGCTGATCCAGTTTATAAGGGAAACCAGATCAAAAACATAAACAAATTGACCCTGCTTATGAGGGAAACCGGCCAAAAACCGTAGCAAGTAAATTTATAGTGAGGACATAAAAGAGAAATGGTGCACCATTACCAATATGAGCAAACGATTGTTGGATTGTCCATATTGTGCAGCTGCTTCTCCAATAGGGAGCACGGCAGTGTGTATTGCTGGTAGCGGAGCTTTACTAGTTGCATTATGTAGGTCGCTGCAGGAAAATAAATACGATAATTGTTAAAATCCCAATAGTAAGAATACTATGTGTATGGCCAAAAAGAAACCCAGTCATCTGATAAATACTAGTCTCCCAAACTCAACACCAGATTGTAAAGCATCAGCTCCTCACCAGACATAGTTTTCGGCCCAGTCTTGTGCGGTGTGTCTTGACACAAGTTCATAATTATGCCTGTGGTTCTTCTCCCTTTCTTCAGTTGGCATATCCAAAGCACGTTTTATTGCGTCTGCTACTTCCACGATATCCCATGGGTTTACAATAATAGCACCAGCCCCAAGAGATTGCGCTGCCCCTGCAAACTGAAAATAAGAATAACAGCAATTCATGTAACATTGACACCATATTTAAGAAAAAAGGGAAATGTGCAACATCCAAATATATAGTAACCACGTCAGCACCAGGAGATACCTACAAATATCGGCCAGGTCAAAAACAGCTTACCTCACTCAGTATCAGAACACCTTTATTTGATTCTTGACAGGCAACGTATGCATAGCTTACAAGATTCATTCCATCTCTCAGTGATGTTATCAGAGCTACATCTGAGCAACACAGAACGGACTCACAATTAAAAAAGTAGACCATAATAGTAGAAGTGATAAACACAGAGGACTTATTCACAGGAAATGGTACCAGTGATTGCATAAAGAGCACACAATGAATCAAAATCGACGGTTTGATCCTGAAAATATAGGCAACATCAGAATTTCTCTCACAAATCATAATACACAACATACCAGAATTAACATCTCTATTGTAGTAGTGATGATTAAAATGCATTTCAATACAAACATTCATTAGTACTAACCAAAATATAAAATTTGTGTGCATAGGGGAAGGGGGCGAACCAGGTGTAGAATAGGAGTTGCTTTCAGTGTTCCGAATCGACCATTTACACGTGCAACCAGTTCATGCACTTGACTTGCTAGCTTCCGATCTGCTCAAGTGAGCACATAAAACATTAACAAACCAGAAAACATCATTAGCTTAAGCATAGCTAGTCGAAATGGAAGCATTGTTACTATAGTTTTTTTTTCAAATGTTAACATATGAATTACAGTCAATAAAATATGTAATCCCATTTAGGATTGGATACCATGACTCCATGAGTGTTCTCGACAGAAACGATTTCTTGTAATCGCCTAATGGTACATGCTAGCAGAACAAGGAAATAGAGAATAGCTGGAACATTTAAACAAGTTTGATTCTTTATCGGATCAACAATTCATTTAGAGTTACTTAATAGTCTATTTCTTATACCATATCTCTATCCGATTTAGAAACTACCTATATAGACCATCATATACCTAAATGTTAAATCACATGCTTTTTTTAATACTGAACTGGTAGGATTCTACTAATCAATAGTCAATGAGTGCAAACTCCACTTGCGGATGCAAAATTCAAGAATGGCCGACTGTCTGTGTGTATTAGACTGTTCGTTTAAAAATAAGAGAACAAAAATATGCATGTAAGCTTCTTATTATCTTGGGACTAGGGACCCTTAAATCTTAATGAGGCATTTTCATTTTGTCAATAAAAAGTAGAGAATAACCTAATTATAGATAGTAATATGCGTTCAATGATTACTAAGAATAATACTTTGAAATTTTCTAAGGAACCCAATTGTGCAGAAATTTATGTTCTGGACACAACACTTCAAGCATTAGCGCATCTTCTATTTCATTCACAAGTGTCAGCAACAAATTTGGGAGTTTCATTACTTCAGCTAGTAGAAGGTATATTATTTCTGAAGCATGATATCACATTATTGTATTAAATTATAAACCCATTCAAGTAAGTAAATATTCTGCATGTCCACTATATGAGTTATTTGCATAGAAGGAAGCAAAAAATTATAAAACCATAGAAATGAATCTTACATTCGGGTACGTCACTTCTGGTTGGCACTGCAATCTGCAGTAGAACCACTTTGTATTCAGAATCCAGTTCCTCATTTTTCTCAAGAAATTTCTCAAAGGCCAACAACTTTTGCAGGAATCCTTTAATCATGTCTAGCCGGTCCACACCAAGTATTACTTATCACATTAGCAAATGAAAACGAATGAAATAACGTAAAATGTTGAGAATCCAGATGTGTATATGATTGACCAAGCAAAATCAAAAAGCTAACTAAGGAGATGATACATAGAAAATATGTTCATACCTTTCGGCCAGCAAAAAGTTTCTTGAATTCGGTAATTTTCTCTTTCACTTTGGGACCCTCCAATGCTTTTGTAAAACGCTGAGCGTCTATCCCAATTGGAAACTAGATATTTTAGCAAAGTGAGTATAAAACAGAACCAATTCTTGCATGCATAAACAAATAATTTTAAATCTTCTAAATGGTGATAAGATTCAGATATCATGATGAACAAGGAAATGAGTGTATACATAATGTTGTTGTATTAACAAGACTGAATATCATTTTGAAAATTTCAGATAAGATGATAAAAATAGAAATTACAAGTTTCCATACGTACAGCATCCACCTTGACAATCCTTCCGTCAAACTGAATGCCATCAAGGCAACCCTCAAGCCCAAGCAGGCTAATGCAAGCACTCACAAAATGCCTTGCATAATCATACGCATGAAACCTGAAAAAGGAAACATCACTGCACATGAAACGACCCATGCTATAGAGAGCTGATACTTCCAACAAATTATAATGGGATTAAATCACAAGGTTCAAAAAAGTAATAGGCATAAATTGTGTGTTGTCAGTGCTTAGCATCTAGCTTGCCTAGGAATCAGCAGGTGTCATGTGTGGGCATTCCGTAGAGACACTGTACAGAAGAGCTGCTGGCAGGGCTGGAAAGGTTGGAGAACAGAGAAGAGAACAATGTTGCTACAGGAAAAGATAACTTAGTGCGGACCAATGCACGCCCACTGATTCTAAACAACTGCTACACATGCATTTTGATTGTGTGGAAAACCTGGTTATAAAGAGATGTGCTCTACCTGGTGGAGAGACATGGAAAAAACCCCAAAGCACTACATTGTATCCTAACTAGGAGCAAACAATAACAAATCATCCTCCGGAGGGTATCTACACCGCCTTGCAGGCAGGAGTGGGGACTGCAGCACCACCCGACTGGACTTATGTGGAAGCTGATCTGCTAGGAAGGAACCGGTGGCTCTCCATAACCCAAACAACACAGGTTGTGTTTCCTTTTCTCCCTTGGGTTGCTGTGTACTTGGGCTGCTCCCTTGCTGTTCTGATGGGTGATAAACTGCTGACACACTTCCAATACTGTGTGTCAGAACTGTGCTGGTGGAAGGAGTGTTAGATGCTTCCTAAATTTGAGGTGCAGAGAGTTTCCGTAGTTGTAGCATATACACATGACATTATGATATATAAGCTCAACATTTGCAAGTGCTAACAGCAAACAATTTGAGACCATGTACAACAGCAAAGCCTTTATTCCAAACAAGTTGACGTAGGCTAGCGAGAAACCAAGTAGGAACCACACACACACCCACAAAAACAAGTTGAGGCTTGGTGGTGTGTGTGGCAATCTCTAGTAGAGAAGACGAGCACAAAAGAGAATGAAACAATGAAGAAAACAACAAAAAAGACTGCAGCTAAGGCCTGGATTTGAGTAGCAACAAAATTTAGGAAGTAGAGTGAACTCACCCCACTAAGTCAGCTTTAAGCACCGCCTCCAACAACTCCGCACGGTTTGGCAGTGCCCGGTACATCTCGGATGAGGGAAATGGCGTGTGCAGGAACCAGCCTACCTTCATGTTGATATTATACTGCTTCAGCAACTTGGGAAGGCACATCAGATGGTAGTCATGGCACCATATGATATCTCCTTCCTTATAAATTTTGCACACTGTCTCTGCGAACATCTGATTTGCTTGAGTATACGCTTCGAACTGCGACTTGATGTCTT
Source organism: Triticum aestivum (assembly GCF_018294505.1). NCBI lineage: Eukaryota > Viridiplantae > Streptophyta > Magnoliopsida > Poales > Poaceae > Triticum > Triticum aestivum. The sequence goes on from NC_057796.1 coordinate 50,545,487, forward strand.
TTGCCTTATTGATCTTGTACTCTTGCGGGAGCCCCAAGTAATGGAAGAGTGGCCAGAGAATTTTGTTGCAATACCCGCTGTAGTACTGGTCCATCAACTCCTCATCCAGGAACACAGGTACACACCTCTTAAAAAACAATAACAATGTTGGTTAACCCAGCCAAATCTCCACTTACCATCAACAACGTCAAAGACTACATGGGTTTGTGAGAATTTAACCAACCCGCTTGAATAGTTCCTCGGTGATTACTGTTTGACCGGTCTCATTGGGGACGCTGACGCCAGGCCAGCCGACCCACATCATCTGCACATCTTTAAGACCTACGGCATCACAGTTCACAACATTGCTTTAAAATTATGACTCGCAGCACATCACATTGCCAAGAAACAAAATCACTTGTAACTGCGGGCTCAGATCACATCATATATAATGCCAGAAAAACAACATCATGAGGGGACTCACAGCCTACGAAGCTCAGATACAGCAGAAAACTAGCGTGCAGGGGTCATATCAATGATGATTTATATATATGACAACAGAATATACGAACGTATCACCATATCACCGTATCCGTATGTTGGCAACCTAGCTCAGAGCATATCGCATCGCCAGAAAAAAAGAGGTGGGGGTTCTCGATCAGGGGGATTACCTTGCAGGGCGCTGACGAGACCGCCAGAGCTGCTTGGATATTCCCACTTCTTAACCGGATGGCGCTTGGCCGTGACGGGGAGACGATTGGCCACGATCAGGACGCGACCATTCGGCCCGAGAAGAGCAGACAGGCGGCTGGCAGGGACTTGCTCCGTTGATTCGAGGGGCTGGTTGAGAGCGGTGGCGGGCGAAGTGCCTGGACCGCTAGCTGCGGAGGCGCGGTCGGCGCGATCCTTCGTGCCTGAGACAGGAAGGAGGCCAGGGGCGGAATCCGCCGGGTCCTCGGGCTCCTTCGAGTCGGTGTCCACTGCGTCCGTCGACGAGGACCCCGGAGAGGACGAGGAAGTCAGGAGGCGGCGCGCGGTGCCGCTCTCCCGCAGAATCCTCTCGAGGAGGAACCGGGTGGTGGCCGCGTCGGCGTCGTAGAGCGCGGAGGGGTCGGCCAGCACCGCGCCATGGCCGCCGAGGTCGCGGAGGAGGCAGCGGTTATGCGCGACGGGCGACCCGGCCGCCTCCAGCGGCGGCGGCGCGTGCAGCATTCCGCCGAGCAGTTGGCGGGCGACGGCGTGGGGATGGGGGAGGGGGAGGGGGGCGGGAGGGGTTTGGCTTTGCCGCGGCGGTGGTTGTGGGGCCCGTCTCCGCGGCGCAAGCTCAACGGTCTCGTCTCGGTATATACCGTGTTCTGGAAGAAACGGAAACGGGACGCTGCCCAGATGATTGTTACGCGATTGGTAGAGAGGTACAGTAAACCACCGCTGTGGGGCCGGCTTGTCAGTGGCTGGGTCTGCCGCTGATTTGGTGCCTTCGGATCTGGTATCTTACGTGTGATTATGAGCTGGAACGCTGCAGTTTAAGAAACATTTTTTACGCGATTGCTAGAGAGGTGTGCTAGACCATCTGCTGTGGGACCGCTATGTCAGTGGCTGGGTCTGCCGCTCGTTCCAGGGTGATGTTATCTTACTACGTGTTATTATGAGCTGGGCACCATATTTTGTGAGAACAACCGTGCATTTTTACCTTTCCTTTTATAGAAAAATAGAACAGTAAAACAAGTTGTTTCTAGCATGCCTGTATCTTATGTTCTGTTTTAGTTTTCTCGAGCAAATCAAGATTGCTTTGTTGGAAATTGATAATAGTACTCCCTCTGTACCATATTTAGCAATTGAACTGCTAAAATAACACATATTATGGTACAGAGGTAGTAGTAACATGTTTTTTGGGGGATTATGTACTTTTCCAAAGTCTAGTTAAGGACCTAAATCATTACAAGTGGATTTTCATTAGAAGTTGTTTACCACACATAGGGAGTGTGATCGAGAGCGGATTTTTTTTAGGGAGTGTGATCGGGAAAGGATGAGCGTCGTGCTTTTAAGGAGTCGGCCCAGTTGATCGCTCGTGTGGGCGCCAAGAAGGTGAACCGATGCTTAACACGCTATATAGGAGCTCCCTTGCGAGATATAGCTACTACGCAAGGATAACGACTAAACACGCATCATCGTCGTGTTTCCGCTGTTTGTTTGTTTGTTTGTTTTTGCTTTTTTTCAAATCAGTGACTATTTTAAAAACTCGTGCAATTTTTTATGAAGGTTGACAGCGCATTTCTTTTTGTTCTTGTTTGTGAACTTTCTTTTTTCTCTCTTCAAATCAGTGAATTTTTAAAAAAACTCATGTATTTTTTTAAGAATCGTGACCAATTTTTTAATTCATGGACATTTCAAAATTTCAAAACTATTTTCAAATTCATGAACAAATTTCAAATTTGTAAGTTTTTATATCCGGAATAATTTTCAAATTTGATATAATTTTTGGAATTTTGAAAACATTCATCGAACTCATGTTTTTTCAAACTCGTGAATGATTTTTTAGCTCATGATGATCATTTTTGGAATTTGTGACCAAGTTTCCAAATTCGTGATCATTTTTTGAAATCCGAGAACTTTTTTTGAATTTGCAAGCCTTTTTATTTGTTGAAGTTATTTTTTAATTAGCAAATACTTTTTGAAATTTGTGAATATTTTTAATTTTTTTATTCTTATTGAAATTCATAATATTATAGAATTCACGAACATATTTTGGAGGTCGTGAACCTTTTAAGAATTCATGATTTTTTTAATTCATGAACAGTTTTTGGTTCCGTTGAATTTTTTGAAATTCACAATTCCTAAAATTCCTGAATATTTTTTGAATTCGTTAACATTTTCTAAAATTTTCAAACAGTTTTTGAACTCACGAATATTTTTCAGAATTGCGAACAATTTTCAGAATTCATGGATATTTATATGATCATGAAGTTTTTTGGAATTATTGGAATTGTTTCAATTTTTCTTGCAAATCATTCGAATTTCAAGTTTTCGCTAAAAAAGAAAAGCAAAAACAGAAAAAGGATAGAAATAAACAAGAAAAAAGAACCCCGAACCGGCAGTGGGCCGGCCCAAAGCCGTGCAGGTGGGCAGCCACATCAGGCATCCCCTGTTCATTTGCTCGGCCTCCATCGCTCTATGCGGGAATTAGGAGGTCCCACAATGACAAGAGTATGATATGAAAAATGATATGGGTTGCACATAGGCCGCTAACACACGAGAGTGAGAAGCACGCTCAAACCCTCACGTGCGCCTGCGTGAATTAGAAAGCAACTTCATTTAATGGTTTAGCATGTGATAGAGACTTTGGCATAGACGTTTCTTTTATCCACCACCTATGATAATCTACTGGGTAGAATGAGAATGTGCAACTGTGTCCACAAAAGAAACAGCAAGGGATAAAACAAACTCAGCATGCACATTTGTTTTCCAAACTTTACCATGAGGCACAAGTGAAATAGTATGAAAACACTTATATGTACATCTTCAAAGTGTTGTACCACACCAATACTGTCACTATACTATGATAAGTACACCTCTGGTTAACAGCTTCTACCGTATTCCTTTGTCGAAAATAGACCACGTGAAAACGAAGGGCCATCAACCTTTGACAATTGATGCTACCGTACATTTTCTCCTTGAATAAACGCACACACTACTTGTTGTGGAAGTCTAGTAACCAGAGTTGGTGTTGTTACTCCCTCAAAAAAAAAGTTGGTACAGTATATTACAGCTGGACAAGTCAAACCACGCCAAGGCCTCTTACATTTCAAGCGACCCGTCGGCATGTTTGTCGGGTGTGGGCGTTGGCTCCGGTGCCGGTTTGACGAAGCGCTTCCAGTACCAATGGCGTGCCCAGACCGCGCCCATGGCCTCTATGGGCACGCCCTTGGTCTCTGGAAGGAAGGCGATGATGAATGCCGTCATGACGACGACCCAAGCGGCGTTGTAGGCGAAGGAGCCATACTTGAAGCTGCAAAGCATGGCGAGGAAGGACTGCGTCTGCACGAAGGTGAGCGTGAGCGAGATGGACTCGCTCATGCTCTGCCCCGCGGACCTCACCTCGAGCGGGAAGATCTCGCTGGGGATGATCCACTTGAGCGGCCCCCAGGAGATGCCGAACCCAGCCACGAAGAGGCACACCAACGCCACCACGGCCACCGCGTAGGGCCTCGGCATCGCCTTCCCGCCGTTGGTGCCCAGCTCCGCGCCGAAGATCCACGTCATCCCTACCAGGCACACGAGCAGGACGCCGCCGCCCAGCTTGAAGAGGAAGCGGCGGCCGAAGCGGTCGACAGAGAGCGCGGCCACGGAGATGGACGCCAGGCTGACGACGTCGGTGATGATGGAGCCGAGAATGGCCTTCTGGCTCGTGAACCCGATGGTGAAGAAGAGGAGCGGCGCGAAGAGCGTGACCACGATCATACCCGTCAGCTCGAAGAAGAGCGGGATGAAGATCGCCATGACCAGGTGGGGCCGGTACTCGCGCAGCAGGATGCGTCGAAACGCACCGGATTTGTGTCGGCCGCCCTCCTCCGCGGCGCGCATGATGTCCTTGAGCTCGACGTCAACGTCAGCGGCCGGCCCGCGGATCCGACGCAGTGAGTGGCGGGCCTCGTCGACTTTCCCGCGCAACACGAGGCTGTTGGGTGAGTCCGGGATGAAGACGGCTCCTACGAGGATGACGACGGCCGGGATGATGCCAACGCCGAGGGAGAGGCGCCAGCCCCACCCTGGGATTGTGTTGGCACGGTAGTTGACCAGGTCGGCCACGAACATCCCCACATTGAGGAAGAAGTGGAAGATGCTCGTGAACGCCCCGCGCCACCGCGCCGGCGCGATCTCCGCCAAGTACACAGGTGCGGACTGCAAAAATCTCACAAGAATTATTTTACGATTGATGAACTGGATGGAGCAAGCACACGAATGGATGGAGCAAGCACATGAGGTGGTACTCCCTCCCCTCGACCATAATGTACTCCCTCCGTTCCCAAATATAAGTCTTTCTAGAGATTCTACTAAGTGACTACATACGGAGCAAAATGAATGAATCTACACTCTCAAATATGTTTACATACATCCGTATGTTGTATTTCATTTGAAATGTCTAAAAAGACTTATATTTAGGAACGGAGGAAGTAGTTCATATAGATTTTTTTTTAAATGTAACCTAGCAAATGTTGACCAAGTTTATATATCTACGATACAAGATATGTAAAATATGTAAATACGTACATCTTATGATTAAACTACTGATATATGTTTGGATTCTAGATAAATGTTTTTCTCTAAAAATTTAGTTAAAGTTTGTGAGGTTTGACTTTTAGAAAAATTATGTGCACGATGTTATGAAGGCGGAGGGAGTATCAATTTGCTGACGGACGGCCTCACCTGGTTGGTGAAGCCAACGGCGAAGCCGAGGAAGATGCGGCCAATGACGAGCATGTAGATGTTGACGGCGGCGCAGTTGAGGATGGCGCCGACTAGGAAGAACGAGGCGCCGATGAGCATGGAGTTCCTCCTCCCCACCTTCCTCGTGACGTGACCGGCGACCAGGCAGGCGAAGACGCCAGCGAGGTAGAGCGAGGAGACGAAGGTGGTGAGCACCTGGCTGTCGAAGATGCAGTAGGCGTCCTGCTGCGCGTTGTCCATCTTCTCGATGATCTCCGGGAAGAAGGCCTCCAAGAACGACCGCATCTGCGTCAACCCACCTGAAATTAAATTTTACCTCGTGAGTAACTTGTTGTTAACCACTTGATCATCAAACTACGCAATAGCTCCATCTTCATCAATCAATGTCCACACATCAATTTATAATATATCACCAATAGTTCAGTTTGTAACTTGACAGGACAAGATGCCAAGATGTCCTGTTCTTGACCGCTAAAACGACGTCATATATATAACTCGTCGTCTCTCTCTGCTACAAATAAATAAAGATGAAAAACCTTCTGCCATGCCTCCATCAACTCGAAAGGTCCAAAGACAATCAAGACAGATATCCCATACCCATTCAACACGATGTATGACTCACAATCAAGTACAGTACTAGGTACTAGAAGAAGAACCTCGACTTTCGACTAGATGACTCACAATCAACACGATGTATGACTCTCTCTTTTTCTTTTTTTCCTTTTTTTTACGGGTGGATGTATGACTCACAATCAAGTAGTACTAAAAGTCAGCTGGACCCTCGACTGGATCTCAGTGAAAACAACTAGAAGAAGATCTTCCATGATTCGTTTTTGGCCGGATTCACAGGAGTTATTAGCTCTCACAAAGCATATTACTTACTACAGTACTTGTCAGATACTCCCTCCGTAAAGAAATATAAGAGCGTTTAGAATGTTCTAAACGCTCTTATATTTCTTTACCGAGGGAGTAACATACTACGCTAGCTGTTTCTAAACATGATCATATTCATTTCCTTACTAAGCGTCTCGGCAAGAAGAGGAAGAACTAACCAGCAGAGCAGAGGAAGTTTATCACGGCGCTGACTGACCTGTAATACTGATGTCGTAGCCGAAAATGAGCCCGCCGGAGGCCGCCATGAGGCAGCTCATCACCACTGTGAACGTGATCTCGCTGCTGTAGCCGGAGGCCGCGCCGGCGACGGCGCCGTCCACCGCCAGAGCTCCTCCCCCTCCTGGCATATTCAACTGCGTGCAGAGCTCTGGTTTGACTAAGAGGCGATTCTGCAAGGCCGGGGCTGGAGACAGCTCAACGCTAGTGTCAGTTGGACGAGTACTTGTAGATGTAGTAGCCACTGGCCACGGAGTCAACCATCCGTGCTTCGACTGACGGAAGAAGCCCAGCAATCCATTTCATTTTCTAATTCTCTGGGTTTTCATTGATCCAGCTAGCAGCCGACGTCGCCCATATTCATTTTTCTTCAACCAGACTGCATGTGATCAGTATAGAGTACATAGTCTGAAAATGATGCAATGACAGCACCCTAGCGCCAGTAAAACTGCGTTGTCAATGTAGTACCATTTTTATTTATTCTTAAAATATTAGCATAAGAAAACACTTTCAACAACTTGTACTTGCACCTTCATTTTCAGTTGTTATTTATTCCTAAAATACAAAAAATACTACCTACCACATTATCATTTAAAATATTTGTACAACTAACAAAGCTAGTAAGGGTGAACTGAGCGTAGCTCGGATGGTTAGGTTCCTTATGGTGGAACCAGCCCAGCAAGGTTGAAGTCTTAGACTTGACATTGGCTGTCGCATGTTTCTTGATTTATTTTAGCCTTTCTCAAGATGTTCGTTCAGTGAAAGAAGACATTCCCGTCCACTAGCTATGAGACGTTTGTGGTGATTTTATCAATCTCAAAATGTTTTGTCGGCTGAGTATCTCGAAGGTGCTCACAAATGTTGTGCCGATTTTGCCACGACACAGTATCTCGTAGGCGACTCAGAGAATCTATTATAACTATACTCTCTCCGTCCGAAATAGCTTGTCCCTCAAATGGATGTATTTAGCATCAAGATAGACAAGCTTTTTCGGACGGAGGGAGTATTTTATTGATTAAATTGGTAACTAATGTTAGGCCGAAAAATACGAGGGGAACTCTTGGTCCGAAGAGAGTAATATATTGCAGATGGTGTTGATTATTATTTTTAATATATGTCTGGATAAGTTCATGTTCCGTTTCCTGCAAAGTCAAATCTTGCAATTCAACTTGCATGACTATATTAATTAAACTTGCATGGTCAAATATATGGCCGGATAAGTTCATGTGCGGGTTGGGCTTGTTGGGAGCTTGGGTGAAGACCTTGTCATGGCATTGGGTCTGTGACCCATGATGGCGGCGGCTACAGGCATCGTAGACCTTCTTGGAGGCATTGTTGCGTTGTTGCTGCATACCTCCCACATGGATCCGGCTCCAGGGGAAACCCTAGATCATGTGTTATCGAGAGATTGCGGCGCCTTGTCGTTGTTTCCCCTCTCGAGGGCTTCGTCCTTGGAGCTCGGGATCGGCAAGTGGGACTAGGGGAAGGCGTCGGTGTTGATGTGGAGGCTTCTGTGACAACGATGGCAGAGGCGAGCAAAGTCGGAGGTGTGGCAATGGTTGCGGTAGTCAGCTCTTCTCCGGCATGTCCATGGGATTACCTCGAGTTGTTTTGTTACGGTAAAGTCGAAGTTGTGGCGGCGGGGCCTTGTAGTGACTGGACAGGCAATAGGCCGTCTGCTCAGTAATCTTCTGCGGCCCCAACCATGCATAGTTCTCCTTTTAGAGCTCTCCATCAGAGCGGAGCTGCACTACCCTCGGTGCGGGTGGCTAGGTCTGGCACGGGTCTTCTTGTGCTTTCACACGGCCTCCATAGTGAGGGTTGGGTCGAAGTTCATCTTCGACAAAGTCGGAGTCGCTTGCTCGGTGATTAGGGAGAGCAATGACTTGTTGCGGATGATGTCGAAGTGGTATCTTGACGAGGCCCTCATTTTTTTAGTGTGAGTGGCGTCTCATGTATGTGCCGCTTGGCGGTTTATGACAGTTTTAGTCCGGTTTTCCGCTAATTAACTAAGCAACTCTCTTTTGCTAAACTAATAGGCAAGGGAAATCTTTTGCCTCCGTTTTGGGAAAAAAATTGCATCCTCCGCTATCTTCACAATTCAACACAATTTGCACACTAAATAATCATAGATGAGCTGTACTGATGTCAGTTACGTTGACATTGTCACAAAGATTATGACGTGGAATACAATATTTGATAGACAGGTTGATGTAGACACATCCCACATGTGGAGTACATTATTTCATCTACTTGTAAGCTCTACCATATTTCTGGTACACCACATGCATCTTCTCTTTGAAAAGGGGGACTTGGTACACCAGCACATGACTAGCTACTGACTTGGTCTAGAGAATGAAAGACAAGCGATCTTTGATTGCAGAGCACATAGAAGTTGGAGATTCCACATTACTGCACAGTTTAAACTTCTGACTATCGCAGTGTTTTGTGGGTGACTACTCTTGTATTATGTGTTTGGATATATATTATATAGTATATTACAAGGATAGTCAACTTAGAGAGTTGAACTTGGGATAATCTCGAACAGGAACCATCGACATCAACAAAGCAGCTATCTCGATCTTCAGTTGACGAGCGCATAGAATTTTGCCACATTTCTGGATAGTTTGAACTTCGGATTATCGCAATGTCTTGTAAGTGATTACTCCGTATGTGTTTGGATATACTATAATAATAGAAGCATTGATGCGCTTTGTTGCGCTGTTGGGCTGCTACGGTGATCTATTAAAGTTAAGCTTGCTTCGCTTGCAAAATTACGACTATCTGAGCTGCTACCATTCATTTATTTTGGCAGCCGTTCCAGTAAAGAGAGGAACAGTTTTGAGAATAGACTTCTTTCTGAACAAGAGAATAGATACGAGCTAAGGAAAAGAAAAGATTATTGCTGCTAGAGATAGAAACTGGAAGAAAAGATGGAGAAATTCATAGTAAACACTTACTCATTTATAAGTTTTAGTAGCAAATCCCTTTGAAATGCATCATGGAGAAATTCCAGATAATCCTCCATCCAGCACAATTATTCGTGTGCTTCGACAGGTCAACGTGCAAAATGGAGATAAATCCAGGCTTCACTTCATAACAGTTACTATCACCCTTCCATTTTATTTTATTCTGACAGATGTGAAGATAACATATTGTCATGAAGAACCAGAGAGATTAGCACTCTCGATGCCAACAATTCACCTGAGATGGTTGGTACACTATGACATTGGTTGGGCATGTCAAGTGTGTCGAGGATGAGGTGGCGCTAGTTTCCTCCATTAAGAAGAACAATATTGTCGTCAGTTTCACTGCCATATCAACAAAAGATTAAAATCCACTTGCCTTCTTTCTCTGCTTTCCTATGAAAAAAATCAGATTGTGTCACATATCACGAACTGGATCCGGTGTCAAGGCAGTGCAAATTACTGGACTAACATGAGTGCTTATGAGACTGAAGCATGACTGAATGTTAACATGCATGAATTGATTGCATCAAGAATTGTAAGCACCACAATGAGATGGAAATATCTTGATACAGTACCTGATGGCAAGCTCCAAAATTAGAGAATCAACTCAAACAAAAACTCTAGCAGTACAAGGTGGAATACACAAGTTGTCTGTTGGAAACAGATTATACTTGCTACTAACCGTGTCTCCCTTGACATATTGAACAGAATGTTCTAATATCACCTACAAAGTGGCTGGAACCACGCCTCAACCAATCTGCACCACATGAAGTACATCCAATGGGCCCAGATCTCACACTAGTTATGCCCCATCTTTACTTAATACTGATGGCGCAGCGTAATTTTGAACGATGTTGAAATCATAACACCGCCAAGGATTCAGTTAGAGCATCGCACTTTAAATTTCTCACAAAGAAAACACATCTTGACAGTGTTGCACTGGATGAGCACCTGACATATGCAAAGCAACAAGACGAGCAGTAACCTCAGCAGCACAGATGATTCAACGAGTCGAGGACAACGTTAATCAGGTTAGTTGTTCATGACCTACATGCCACCATCCACCCCTGTCAAGTATGATGCATAACGACTCGACAGTCTGACACAAAACGCAAAAAGAAGCCTACGACAAGGATCCTACCACTGACACTGGTACATATATGTTAGCTTTTCATACATCCGTGGCAAACGGACTTGGCATATATATCCACAAAAGAAACCTTCGTTACAGCAGAGAAAGGAAAATATCTCTCGTGTTAAGAAAGCTCTGCTCCGGTTAGCAGTTATCAACCCCTGGGACAATGCGATTTCCCTGACTTCGTTGTCGGAATTAAGGCACTCGCTCAAGAGCTCAATATGGAAGGGGTGGATCTTGAACAAATCTTTCGAGATCAGAGTATCAGACCAAGCATGTCTGCGAGATCACCCAGGGCCGCAACCGCAGCCTTTGTCACACTCTCATCCCTGACACATAAATATAATGATGAGGGGGGAAAACACAATACCCGTATAACGAAAAGAAAGCAGCGAGAACAATGTGCACCTGCTTGGGTCTTTGTAGACAGCTTCCGTGAACTGAAATAGATGGCTTGCATAAGGTAGCATCAGCTGAGCTTTTCCTTCATACCATGCAGTATGCCGGAGTAAGCCTCAAATATTCCATGTCTCAGCTGGTTATGGTGAACAATCGTATCTTCGTTGCTTTGATCCAAAACAACAAGCTCAGCAGCTCCTTGAAGCACTGGCATGGCATATTGCAGGTATTTCTCGACATTCTCGCCAATAGCAAGAGCAATGTCTCCAAAGCATGAGAAAATTGGAGGTCTGACAGACCGGTGAAGCATTGAACTTGCAAGATCCTTGAAAAGAACAGTCATACTGCAATCACAGAAAGGCTGAATTTTATCTTCAATGGCACGGCAAATATCACCCATCACCCATACAGAAATGGAGCATATTTGGTATTCTTCCTAATTCTGCAAGCCTGCTTCACGAATGCCATAAGCAACTTCACAGATGGCAAGCGTTGCTTTTTCATGTACAGTAGAACTGGGGCAAGCAAAGACACAGGGAAATAGAAACATCAATTGATCAGCAGTCTGGGAAATTACGGACATCACATCAGAGTTGCTCAATTTCTGGATGATGACCTGCAGTACACCACACAACAAAGCCTGTAGATCACTCTGCTTCTCCCTGTCACCAGGCGAGAGTATTTGGAGTTAAAAATGTCAGGTTCAGTCTTTTCATGATCCCCTGACATAGCTGGCCTATAATGCTCGAAGTTTCAGCTATGTTCTCTCATAACCTCATTCGACACTTCAAAAGCAGACGTGTGAAGCCTCAAATGGGTAGCACCAGCACGATCTGAAGCACAAAGGAGCACAGCGATGACACTAGGAAGATAGGGTGTAAGCACAGATGAGCTTGACCCAGCATCTTCATAACCTTGGACAAAACAACATATGGCTCCACAGACATTCTTGGCCACATTTGAAACATCTTACTACTCTCCAGCAACAGTCATGATAGGAGGGAGGTTTGCATTTGTTATAACTGGAGTTCCACTGGCTGGAGAATGCAAAAGCTCAAACATCCACCGAAGGGTCCACGTGGTGGAGACTTTTACCTGGTTGTTTGGATCTTTCATTGAGTTGACCAAGAAATCAAGTCTAGCCTGCACCAGGGGGGTAGGCTTCTCAACAGAGGGACCTTCAAGGATAGAGCTAAATGCAAAAGTAGCTGCCTCGCGATAATGCCAAACCAGGATTGTGATGTTAACCTTAACAAATGGCATCACAAGAGGGACAATTGCATCACCAACAGTTCTAGCGATGAGGCCAAGGCACTTTGCACCACTCATGGAAATGTTCCGCACATTGTCAGCGTGCTCATGATAACCCTCTTGATTCAACAGAGTTTCGAGCAGCATTGGAACAAGTAAAGGGATGGCCTTTTCAATAAAGCATTAAATTACACTAGAGTACGCATCATCAGATACCTCGTACTCTTCTTGGAGTTTAAACTCTTAATCACAAACAGTTTTCCAGAACTCAATAGCTTGAACTGCAACTGATTCCTCATCTCCTTTGACAGCGCTCGCAGTTCAAAAGCTGTATGCCTGATCTCCACATCTTAAGATACAACAGTATCACAAATTACTTTCACTATATAGCCTCTCCATAACTTTTGCAAAGTTGCTTTCAGCAAAATCAAGAGTGTTATATAGAACTTTAACTGCTGCAAAGACAGACTTCAACACTTAGCTCTGCCTGATTCACTTCACTGAACAACAGCAGGCACCTGATCCTGCTCCAAGTGCTCAGGAGGAAACTCCTCGCAGACATACCCCAGCACCTCTAGTGTTCCTTGCTGCACTGCAGCAGATGCGCCGTGCTGTGCCATGTTGCCCAGTAATTTGGCAATGAGGTCTCAATGGATGCAACCTTTGAAATGACTTGTGATGAGGCCTGCCTCGCATAAGGCATTAAAAATTCTAGTGTTCTGAACAATGACTCCTTAATCTTTGACTTTGACAGATGGATCCAGGGTGACCCTCTGTTGAATCAGCAGCTCTTTCTTTGCAGAATCCGTTGTGTCCAACGAATTCTTAAGGATAATACCAGCAACCGTTCTAGACTCTTGTGGCCTTTCATCACTTGACATCTCTACTGATAGGGAGAGGGAAAGTTGGGAAGATTCTGCTCCTGGAACAGCTTCAGATCGCCTTCCGCTACCGACCTAAGATTGCCGTCCATAGATTGGGCAGCTAGCAGAATCTGAGCTCTATCAGTAGTTGTAGTAACTGTGCAATCAAACATCAAGCAACATTCCTAAGGGCATCCATTAACTGAGCAGAATATGAGTTAGCAAGCAAAGTTCAGAAACAAAAATAATTGCCCACAAATAAATAAATAAAGGGCATCCGTGAGCACTCCTAAGGGCTAGTTTGACCTAGCTTAGTCTTAAAATGTAAGTGACTTCATCTGGATTAAGCTCAGCATTGATAAGATTAACCCTACTAGGTTGTGGAAGTGCTACTTGTACTCGGAAGTTCCCTTGTACTCGCTGTGCTTTCTCCAGTTCTCTTATCAATCAAACTCTCCTCATTTTATCTTATATACCTAAGAGAGTTATCCCCACTAACTTATTATCTCAACATGCAAGCATGCCACATCACCATACAATTATGAATGGGATAATGCCCAGCTCAACATGCCACCATGCATGAGAAAAAAAAAAACCACCACATTCTACAATGCATGGGGAATTTTTTTCCATTCTATTATTCTATTTATATTCAATAAATATTTTACAACTATACATAATCAAATATAGCAAGTCGTATGTATTTTTAATTTTGGTTCACATGTTATCAATCTATAAACATTTATATTCCACACAGTTAAATCTCATTGAAATATATTGCAACCGACTCCCGCAGCAACGCGCGGGGTATCATCTAGTTTATTAAATTTACCAGCAGAAGTAACGCCCCTGTCACTACAACAAAAAAATTATAACCACAAAAACAAACCAAAAACAGGGTAGCTCAAGATATATCACCAGAAGTACTAGTTTCCTGTCACTACAATAAAATATAGCATAGATTTTACTACCGAAAACAGGGTACAACATAAACTCTTCTGCTGACATAAGAAAGTTAGCCAAGTCCAGCAAGACAGGTAGGGAAGCTATGGATCAGCTGCTGCAGAAGGACCATCGCCACCTTGATGAGCTTCAGTTTGTGCCCTTTTTTGTTTGTCGTCGTTCAGCGCATGACAAGGATCAAGCATACAAGCTTTCATCTCACTAACTTCTGAAGATAAGACTGAGAAGAGAACCTCCATTGTGTAAAGTCGCTTCTCAATTGCCTCGAATCCTTTCACAACTTTCTCGTGCAACCCCTCTATCAGTTTTGAAAGTTGAGCATTGCTGGCAACCGTTGAATCAGGATTAACTGGTTCAGGATTAACTGGTTGCGGTGGCTGATGAGAATAGGACATGGGCTGCTGGTGCTGCACCTCTATAACTTCATGCTCAGCTGAGGCAGCACGTTGTTCACGATTCAAGCTTGCAAGGTGCAGGGAGTACTTCTTGAGGCAGCATTTGGTATCAATGTTTGTAAGGTCACACTTCAGATGGCGAAGAAGACAGAATATAAGAGGTGCATATGGCAGTGCATGATTTACAGTATCAATGGCCTCGCACATCTCACTGAGGAGGAAATGAGCAATGTCAAACTGCTTTCTGTGGTAAATGGCATAGGCAAGCTTGAGAAGCATGGTGGTGCATCCACCTCGATTTCCTGATTTAGGAAAAATTGTATGTCGATTTATCTTTTGGATGAGATCAACTTCAGTTTTAAGATCTCTAACTAGACCAATGTCAGGATTAGGTACTCGAAAGAGAGAATAAACATCAAAATCATCCCATGTGTGCAAAACAAGGCTGTCAGCTCTAGGCTCAATTAGCAAGGCCTTTTCAAGATCTTCCTTGGTAGCAAAACAATGCTGTGAGCCTACCATGAAATGCATTTCCCTGCGATCAGGATCAACGTAAAGGGTGCCATAAAACTGTCTCACGACCTCTTCATTCCAAACCCAAGATGAATTGTTGCTGGTTAGACCTTTGAGACCAAGATCCTCATACTTACTGGACAAATCAAAAGGGCATGTTTCAGCATCAGCTATATCTGACCACTCCACAAATCTATGCTTAAACACTTTCTTCTCATGACAGTACTGATCATATAGCTCCTTTTGTCTGTTGTCCCAGAAATTGCAGTCGGGAGAGGTAGATCTAGCAGCAACATAAGGGTTACGTTGCTTCTGCCTCTTAAGTTCAGGATACCTCAAATGGCCCGATGTCCTCCTCTTCCTCAGCTCCTTCCGTTCCCTATCCATGGCTTTATGCCTGTAAGTGTGAAAAAAAAATGCCAAGACTAAGTACTCCAGGTAACAGTTACTCACTAGGTAGCATAACTTTGGGGCTATTGCACAGTATTTGTCCTTACGAATTCAGCATTTATTTATGTACATCAAATCAAATATCTAGATGATGTGTATAGGATGAGGTGCGGAGCAATTGTCAGCATTGGATGCTAGATGGTTGACAAGAGGTTAGTCATCTCATGACAGAAGTCGCAACTAACAAAAAGGACCAAAACAGAGTATCGATGTAAGAGACTGCAATTGTGCGTCAGCACAAGAAAATAGAGATGCCAGTCAAGTGAAAAACAGGAATTTCGCTTGGATTTCAACTTTTATTAAACCAGGACATCATACATTGTTCTTCAGGGGAACAATTTCCAATCAAGAACAAGTGCAGACTGGAAAACCCTTATCTTCAGAAGGGGATTTGAGTCCCCTTACCCTAAACCTAGGCCATGGTCTGATGGAACAGAAAAATATGGAGAAGGGGGCAGGGATGTACCAATCAGAGAGAACGTTGGCGACGGCTCGACCTTGGGGTGGCGACCAGAAACTCCAACACGAGGGTGCGAAGCCGCAGCCTTCGTACTAGCAGCACCTAGGGTTTGAGAACGCAGACCCACCAAAGTCTTGCGCGGACGAGACGAGCGACGAGGGAGGCGCGGCGCGGACTTCCTCCGGCGAAGCTCCGGCCTCACCCCAGGGGAGGGTTCGCGGCGGCGCGCAGCATAGGTGGCCCAGACTCGGAGAGGAGCGGCGGCGATCTCAGAGCATCTCCAGTTTCCAGCAGATCCCCTTTCCCAAAAAAAAATACAGTACTCTCTCCGTCCCAAGATAAGTGTCGTGTCGAGTTGTTATCAACTTCTTCTTCAGGTACTTTATTATATTTTTTTCTCCACACCCTCTGTTTTATATTATTATATTTTATAATCTTAACCTATGTCACACAAAAAATACGAGTTACTTAAAATAATTTAAATCAAATTGTTACTTTCGTTTTCTTGTTCTACTCATTCGCTCAAAACAAAAAACAACATTATCGACGTAATGTAAAAGAGGAATTCATGGATTCTCTAAGTCTGCTAGAGTGGACCTCCCAAAGATCTATCTACATAAAAAAAATTAAGTCACCGGGAAGACACAAAGGGATTGAAGATTTGGTTGCCCCAAGCACCAAAGGAGTAGGTGTCCCAAGCACCAAGGGAATGTGTGCCCCGAACATCGTATGTGTGATAGGAACAACCAGAAAATGGATGGTGCCTCGAGCACGACATCTGACAGAGTTACGAAAAAGTAGAAGCGCCTTGATGCATTCCCGAACACTAACAGGACCCGAGCACGACCAAAGCCTCTGGGCATGGCTACCTCGGGCGCAAGCAACTTTGTGAGGCAAAATAAACCTTCTCACGTCGCATTTAATGCAATATCAGGGCATAGTCGACCGACACGTTAAATGCCAAACATGCTATTTACGGTAACCTGTCACAGACTGCGTATTAGTAGTGTTTTTAAGGGTTTATCGGCTATCAGACTGACAAGACTACACATAATCACTTTTTTTACTAAATAGCACATGCAGTGTTGTGATTCTGTCAGCCCCAAGACGATGACACATGGGGCCTAGAAGGACGGCGACGATGATACGTCTCCAACGTATCTATAATTTTTGATTGTTCCATGATGTTATATTATCATTCTTGGATGTTTTACAATCATTTTATATAATTTTTGGTACTAACCTATTGACATAGTGCCCAGTGCCACTTGCTGTTTTCTGCATGTTTTTTACTCGCAAGAAATCAATATCAAACGGAGTCCAAACGCAGGGAAATTTTTGTGGATTTTTTTGGACCAGAAGACATCGAGTGGGCCAAAGAAGTACCGAAGAGGGAGCCTGAGGTGAGCACAAGACACCAGGGCGTGCCTGGAGGCCCAGGCGCGCCCTGGTGGGTTGTGCCCACCTCGATGGCCTCCCGCACCACATCTTTGCTCTATAAATACCCCAATATTCCAAAAACCCTAGGGGAGTCGACGAAAATCAATTTCAGCCGCCGCAAGTTCCAGAACCATCAGATCCAATCTAGACACCATCACGGAGGGGTTCATCATGCCCATTGGTGCCTCTCCGATGATGCGTGAGTAGTTCTTTGTAGACCTACTGGTCCATAGTTAGTAGCTAGATGGCTTCCTCTCTCTCTCTTTTGATTCTCAATACAATGGTCTCTTGGAGATCCATATGATGTAACTCTTTTTGTGGTGTGTTTGTTGGGATCCGATGAACTTTGAGTTTATGATCAGATCTATCTTTTTATCCATGAAAGTTATTTGAGTCTTTTTTTATCTCTTATATGCATGATTGCTTATAGCCTCGTATTTCTTCTCCGATATTTGGGTTTTGTTTGGTCAACTTGATCTATTTATCTTGCAATGGGAAGAGGTGCTTTGTAATGAGTTCGATTTTACGGTGCTTGATCCCAGTGACAAAAGGGAAACTGAGACGTATGTATCATTGCTATTAGGAATAACAAGATGGGGTCTATTTCTACATAAATAGATCTTGTCTACATCATGTCATCGTTCTCATTGTATTACTCCATTTCTCCATGAACTTAATACACTAGATGCATGCTGGATAGCGGTCGATGTGTGGAGTAATAGTAGTAGATGCAGGCAGAAGTTGGTCTACTAATCTTGGACGTGATGCCTATATAATGATCATTGCTTGGATATCGTCATGATTATTTAAAGTTCTATCAATTGCCCAACAGTAATTCGTTTACCCACCGTTTGCTATTCTTCTCGAGAGAAGCCACTAGTGAAATCTACGGCCCCCGGGTCTCTTCTTTATTATATTTGCCTTCGCGATCTATTTTTATTTGCTTTTATTTTTCAGATCCATTAAACCAAAAATACAAAAATACCTTGCTACGCTTTATCTTATTTGCGATCCATTTATTCAATCTATTATAACTTTCTCACGTCGACTTGCCAATTTCTGGCGCCGTTGCCCGAAAGGGATTGACAACCCCTTTAACACGTCGGGTTGCGAGTATTTCTCATTTGTGTGCAGGTGTTGTTTACGTAGTGTTGCTTGGTTCTCCTACTGGTTCAATAACCTTGGTCTCATCACTGAGGGAAATACCTACCGTTGTTGTGCTGCATCATCCCTTCCTCTTTGGGGAAATACCGACGTAGTTCTAGCAGACATCAAAAGGAATTTATGGCGCCGTTGCTGGGGAGACATCATCAACATCTACCAGGTTCCTAATCACAAATCTTATCTCCTTGCAATTTACATTATTTGTCATTTGCCTCTCGTTTTCCTCTCCCCCACTTCAAAAAAAAATTGCCGCTTTATTGGCCCTCTTTTTCGTTCGCCATTTTCCTGCCGGATCTATCCGTGTTCTTGCTTTCTAGTCGTAATGGCTAGCGTGACTACTCCTCCTTTGTCACCAGATTTTGAAGTTTTATACTTCAAGCAACGACAAGGAGAAAATTTGAAAGATGCTTGGTATAGGCTGATGGAGTCCTATCGTGTTTGCAACTTAAAAGGGGATGCAAAGATTTTGCTTCATAATTTTTACATAGGATTGGCTTTGCATCATAGACAACTCTTAGATTTTGCCGCTAAAGGAAATTTTATTGAGCTTGATGCTAATGCTGCCTATGAAATATTAGAAGGAATTCTGGGGGTTCCACCTCAAAAGAAGGGGTTTTCTTTCACCCCAGAGGGAGTTCAAATGTTGGACAAACTTGGTGATTTGCACAATGTCGGAGTAAATGACCATGGGTAGCCTCATCAGCCCCCCATGGTATTTCAAGACATCGGGGCCGGCTACGCCCCTCAAGCAACAAAGACAAAGGACCGCCTTCTTGGGACTGGCTGGTCCAAGCGGCCGGCTGCTAGAAGGCGGCAGAGCCCAGAAGACGGCCACGAGGTGGGCCGACTCCTAGCAGGCGGCCTCCAGAGAGGTCGGCTCCTAGCAGGCGGTCCCCTCGTTCCCTTGAAGTTAGTGCCTCATTACAACGACAAGACGGGGCATGGCTATAGTGCAGCCTGCCACCCCCGAATCCAGGGCCGAACGTGGCCACAGTGCAGCGTACCAGGCGGACATCCCTCGCCCGGCGCAGCACTGTTGTCACACCGCCCGTGACATCATCATGGCAGAGGTAGCCATGCCCCCACGATGGGCTGTCGGTATGGCCTGCAGGCGGCGGGCCCCACCTGTCCGTGAGATGCCGGAAGGCGGCAAGCCCTGACCAGTCCACACGGGGGAGGCCGACTCCTAGCAGGCGGCCCTCCCCCTCCCTTGGAGTTTGTGCGCCATTAACCAGATAAGACTGGGTGTGGCTATAGTGAACGCCCGGCAGGTGGCGGGACTATAGCCACGCTCCCCCCGACAAAGCCCCCGTCATCAGAGGCGAGGCTACAATGTAGAGGAGCCAACAGGACCCGCAGGTGGCGAGCCCCACCTGTCGGTTGAGAGACCGGCAGCCGGCGGGACCCACCAGGCGGCGGGCCCCCGTAGCCGGCGGAGAAGCCGGCACCCGGAGGCATTGACGGCCGGGCCCCACACCTGATCAGATTACCATTGTACCCCTGGGGGTAGTCCTATATAAACCCCCCAGGGCACCCATGCAAAGGGTTCAGCATCATAGATAACACACACACATAGAAAGAGGAGTAGAGCTAGCCTTTCCCTTCTTCCTCCTCTAGCCAAACAGCTCAAGGAGCAACCTTGTAGCCACTATATTGACATAGTGATCATGTGGAGACCCCGCAAAACAGGACTAGGGGTGTTATCTCCTAGGAGAGCCCCGAACCTGGGTAAGATGCGTCGGCGTACGTGTTTACGCCTCATCCCGTTTCCAGGCACCGGCGACGTACTCTTATCCCCCACCATGATAAGCCACCCCCTGGCATATGTCGCTAGATATCCCCAACATTTGGCGCCCACCGTGGGGCAAGGTGCACCGTCGTCCGGATATCTGTTCTGGACGGGAACCCTTTTCCTTCCTGGCGAGCGCAGCCAGCCCGGCACGCCCGATGGCGTTTGCGCCGATGCGCTGCATGGCGCGGAAGCCGCTTGCGCAGCGAGCTACCTCATCAATCTCATCGGCGGGATCCGCCTCTCCAACGAACCCGCACCCGACGCGGGAGCAGCCAGCTCTGAGAGCTGCCTCGTTGACCTCCTCGGCAAGCTCCACATCGCCAACGAGTCGGCCTCTGACCTGGAGTCAATTGGCTCCACCGACCCGATGCTTGTCGACTCCGACACGGCATCCCTCGATGCTCTCCCCACCAACATGGTGGTCATTGACGACCCACTTCCTCATGCGGACAGCGGCGGCAGCACCGTCACGGAGGTGCTCGTCATCATTCACGACGAAGCTTCTGGCGGAGCCGGCCAGGATCCACTGCAAGCGGCACCGCGGGACCTGTCCGTGCCCATCGCGGGAGACGCCAACGCTGAGACACTAGAGGCCTGCCGCGTCACGCTCGTCGAGAGCGTCAAGAAGTTGGCCACCATGAGACGCCTCTCAGAAGCCTACCAGCGCGAGATCGACCGCGCCGTGGGCGGCACGCCGGCTGCTGGCGAGCCCAGCCGTGTGGGCACGGTTCGACAACGCGGCGCGGCCATCGCCAGCATGCTGGGGGCCAACTGCCCAGTCTACGCCACACCCATGGAGAACCTACGCGCTGCCCAGGCGGCAGCTGACGAGCTGGATCACCTGGAGGGTGACGAGCAGCGTTGCATGACGGCGCGAATCCAGCAGCTCCTCAACGCGGCAACAACGCAGCAAGAAGCTAGCCGCGGTGTGATGGAACCCGACGCGCATGCCGAGAATCGCCCTCCCCTCCCCCCCCCCCCCCCGCCGAGACCAAGGCGCGACCTCCCGGATGCCGACAGGCGGCGCCCGTGACCAAAGAGATCAAGAGCCGGCTGCTAGCCGCAGTCGGACACGTCTCACCATTGAGCGCGACCAAGACGGCCGCCCACGAGCAGTGGAACGACGGGACGATCGCCCGCCTCCCCCACGCAGGGAGAGGCATGCCTCCCCGCCACCTGTTGAGCACCCGACTCTCGGAGGCCGGCTGGGCCCCCGTGAAGGAGTCGGAGAAAATGACGCCCGCCACCGGATCGACCGACTGGCTCGGTCCCTGGCGGTAGAAGAAGAAGATGCGATCAGCCTGCTTTGTTTCGGCCGCCGCATTCGCGACGAGCCCTTCCCCAAAGGGTTCTCGCTCCCTCGAGACATGCCCAAGTACAACGGCTCCGTGAAGCCGGAGGATTGGCTGGTGGACTACTCCACCGCGGTCAACATAGCAAACGGCAACAAGCGTGTTGCCGTGAAGTACGTCCCCCTCATGCTTCAGGGCACAACCCGGACATGGCTGAACAGCCTCAAGCCCTACAACATCAACAGCTGGCTGGACTTCACCGAAGTCTTCATCTGCAACTTCACCAGCACCTACAAGCGGCCGACCAAGCCTCGCCAGCTTTCTCTGTGCGTCCAAGGCCCCATCGAGTCCACCCGCGACTACTTGACACGGTGGGCTGAACTACGCAACTCCTGCGAAGGGGTGCACGAGGTCCAAGCCATAGAGTACTTCACCGCCGGGTGCAGAGAAGGCACCCTACTCAAGCACCGACTCCTCTGCGACGAGCCAGCCACACTCGACGAACTGCTGATCATAGCAGACAAATACGCCACTGCCGACTCCTCCGTGAAGTCGGAGCTCCAGGTGGACGCGTCCGGGAAAGTGCTCCCTTCGGCTCCTCAGACACCGGCTGGTGACAATAGTCGGCGCCAACAATAGAACGACAACAAGCGCAAGGCCCCGCAGCTGGCTTCCACCAGCCGGCAGGTGGCGACAGTTGAGGATCAGCAGCCGGAGGGACAACCCGGCCCCAAGCGTCAGAAGGGCGGCAAGCCTGCCTGGTTGCCCGCCTTCTCTAGATGCATGCTCGTGACGCCCCCGATTCAATCGTACACTAATCATGCACGCAAACGTGTACGATCAAGATCAGGGACTCACGGGAAGATATCACAACACAACTCTAAAAACATAATAAGTCATACAAGCATCATAATAGAAGCTAGGGGCCTCGAGGGCTCGAATACAAGTGCTCGATCATAGACGAGTCAACGGAAGCAACAATATCTGAGAACAGACATAAGTTAAACAAGTTGCCGTAAGATGGCTAGCACAAACTGGGATACAGATCGAAAGAGGCATAGGCCTCCTGCCTGGGATCCTCCTAAACTACTCATGGTCATCGTCAGCGGCCTGCACGTAGTAGTAGGCACCTCCGGTGTAGTAGGAGTCGTCGTCGACGGTGGCGTCTGGCTCCTGGGCTCCAGCATCTGGTTGCGACAACCGAGAGGAAGGGAAAGGGGGAAAAGAGGGGGAAAAGCAACCGTGAGTACTCATCCAAAGTACTCGCAAGCAAGGATCTACACTACATATGCATGGGTATCTGTGTAAAAGGGCAATATCGATGGACTGAACTGCAGAATGCCCGAATAAGAGGTGGATAGCTAGTCCTGTCGAAGACTACGCTTCTGGCAGCCTCCATCTTGCAGCATGTAGAATAGAGTACATGGTAAGTTCACCAAGTATCATCGCATAGCATAATCCTACCCGGCGATCCCCTCCTCGTCGCCCTATTAGAGAGCGATCACCGGGTTATATCTGGCACTTGGAAGGGTGTGCTTTATTAAGTATCCGGTTCTAGTTGTCATAAGGTCAAGGTACAACCCCAAGTCATCCTGTTACCGAAGATCACGGCTATTCGAATAGATAAACTTCCTTGCAGGGGTGCACCACATTATCCAACACGCTCGATCCCATTTGGCCGGACACACTTTCCTGGGTCATGCCCAGCCTCGGAAGATCAACACATCGCAGCCCTACCTAGGCACAACAGAGAGGTCAGCACGCCGCTCTAAAACCTATGGCGCAGGGGTCTGGGCCCATCGCCCATTGCACACCTGCACGTTGCGTGGGCGGCCGGAAGCAGAACTAGCCCCCTTAATACAAGAGAAGGCTTACGTTCCAATCCAGCGCGCGCCGCTCAGTCACTGACGTCACGAAGGCTTCGACTGATACTATGACGCCGAGTGCCCATAACTGTTCCCGCGTAGCTGGTTAGTGCGTATAGGTCAGTGGCCAGACTCAGATCAAATACCAAGATCTCGTTAAGCGTGTTAAGTATCCGCGAACGCCGACCAGGGCCAGGCCCACCTCTCTCCTAGGTGGTCTCAACCTGCCCTGTCGCTCCGCCACAAAGTAACAGTCGGGGGCCGTCGGGAACCCAGGCCCACCTCTACCGGGATGGAGCCACCTGCCCCTTTAGCCCCCATCTCCGAACAGTATCATAAGTAATGTAACGGTATAAAGTATAAAGCATATGCCCGTGATCACCTCCCGAAGTGATCACGGCCCAGTAGTATAACATGGCGGACGGACAAGAGCGTAGGGCCACTGATGGAATACTAGCATCCTATACTAAGCATTTAGGATTGCAGGTAAGGGTAACAATTGTAGCAACAATGACAGGCTATGCAGCAGAATAGGATTAACCGAAAGCAGTAACAGGCTACACTACTCTAATGCAAGCAGTAGAGAGAACGAATAGGCGATATCTGGTGATCAAGGGGGGGGGCTTGCCTGGTCGCTCTGGCAAGAAGGTTTCGTCGTCGATGTAGTCAATCACAGGGGTACCGGCATCGGTCTCAGGGTCTACCGAAAAGAAGTAACGGAGGGGGAACACAATAAATAACAGAGCAATCAAAGCATCTCAAAGCATAACATGACAAACGCGGTGCTAGATGTGCCCTAACGCGGTAGTAGGTGATATCGGCAAAGGGGGGAAACATCCGGGAAAGTATCCCCGGTGTTTCGCGTTTTCGGAGAGATGAACCGGAGGGAAAAAGTTGCGTGTTCGCTATGCTAGGGATGTGTAGTGGATGAACGGACTGCATATTCGGATTCGTCTCGTCATTCTGATCAACTTTCATGTATAAAGTATTTTCATCCGAGTTACGGATTATTTTATATGAATTATCGAAGTTTATTGCATTTTCGGAATTTGTTTTAATTCGTTTTATTTAAAGGAAATTGCTAAGTGCACACAGCAGCAGCTTAGCTACAGTGGCTTACAAGTGGGGTCCAGTGGCTAGGTTGACCCAGTCAACATTTGACTGGTCAACATGTGAACAGTACAAGTGGGTCCTCCATGTCATAGGCTTGTATATTTTTATTTGTTTTAACCTTTAATTAGCAGCAGGGTCCACATGTCATTTGGCTATACTTAATCACTAATTAATCTAACTAAAATAAACTAATAGGCTGGCCACCACACGGCCATACGCAAAGGCACAAGGCCATGGCCACGGCACGTACATGAGGCCTAGGTGCCTGCAGCCTCAACCAACAGCAGTAGTAGCTATAGCCGCACAAGCAACGATGGGTAGCAGCGGCAAGTGCTTGGCAGCAGCTAGCGGGAGCAGTAGCAGGCTGGAAGCACCAGTAGCCGTGCAGCGGCAACAGCAGCAGTACAAGCGGGTAGCAGCAGCGGCTAGCAAGCAGCAGGGGTGGAGCAGTAGCAGCTCGCAAGGCAGCATGAAGCAACATGCGGGCGCGGGCGGCATGCAAAGGCGGCGAGGACAGGAGGGGCGCGGCGTGGGCGCAGAGGCCGCACGTGCAGGCTGGGTGGTGGGCGCGGTCGCGATGAGCGCAGCCACTGGAAGGAACATGGATGGCACGGGGCGGTGCAACGGAGCGATGAATAAAGGGGGGGAACGAGGGGAATGGGGGTGCCGCTCACAGGGGGAGGCAGAGGACGTGTCCGACGAGGTGGAGAAGCTCCGTTGAGGCAGATCGGGCGGGGGGCAGTGACGGCCGTAGATGGGGAAGACGCTCGATCCCGCCGGTGTAGCGTGGTCCTCGTGGTTCCCTGGTACGGATGCAACGTAGTCGAGGGGAGGCCGGTGGTCGCGGGATCGACGAAGGCGAGGCGACGACTCTGCTCGGTGAAGAAGAAAACAAGGAGGAAAACGAGAGTGAGGGGATCAGGGGATGGCTAGGGTTCCTGGCGGAGAGAGAGGCGTCAAGGGAGTCCTTATCCATCTCTGCGACCGCGGGATGGCCGACAGCGCGGCATCCGCGCGCTGGACGGACGAGCAGCGTCCACAACACGAGCGGTTGGGGACGACCAACGACTTGGGCTGGGCAGGTCCTGTGCGTGTAGTGCCCATAAGGCATAGTAGGCTAGCTAGCTCTTGTTCATAGTGGGCCAAAAGTGCACAGGGCAATTTCAGTTTTAATCTTTTTTTGTTATACACTTAGCTACTGTTTATACTATTTTGCTACCAAATGAGTTTTGTTTAGTAGGAAACTTCAGACATAAATGCTAAGCAATATTATTAGGTTGCACAAAAAGTTTCAAATATTTTTGAATAGTATAAATATTTGTTCAACCGTAAATGGTTAATTTAATCGTAGTTGGCTCCCGTTTTAATGAAATTAGAGGCTCATAGTTATTTACAACATGTTGATTGATGCTCTATAATTAGTTAGTGAATATCTACTACCTTTTGAACATTTCTAAATCTCAGTTTGATGAATTTGTAATTTGACTTGTTATTTAAGTTTGAAATTGAACTCGGTTCGGAATGAGCGAGGTTTAGCAAAATTCATTATGATGACCTGGCATTATTAGTCAGAGGATTACTGTAGCTTAATACAGGGATGTCACAAATCTCCTCTACTACAAGAACTCTTGTCCCGAGATTTAAGAGGGGGGGGGGGGTAAGGGGAAAGTTCTGGTTACGAAATTCTAATGAGTGTTATCGGTATTAGTTGCTCTTCTCGAAGAGGTTTATCCATTACGTTGATGTCTTCATTTCTCTGCTTCGGGTCATCAAGATGAAGTAGGCATCCTTTCTTCGGGAACTCCATCGTACTTATGAAGGATAAGGGGGTATTCCGGAAGAATGGGTCACTACAGTGTTGCTTATCTGGTAGATAACATCAGGGAAGGTGGCGGAAAGTAACTCTCGATTTGAACTTAAGACATTATCGAGAGCAAAGTAAGAAGGTGCAAAATAGAAGTTTCAAGCGCATAGACAATCGTTCGTTGTCTGATACGAAATGTGACAGGGGTTCAGAGAAATGGGAAAGTATTGCGCCTGGTACCAGAATAGATCACTAGGCAGGTGGCCCGTAATCACATACGAAGCCAAGCACGAGGAATAACTTCGACAACGGGGTGTATAGGAGAGTCAGGTTTCGATCCTGTGGAACTGTGGGTTATGGGCCCACCATGTGGGTTAAAAGTAGGAAGGGCGGTGACGTCTTGTATGACCATGTAGGCAACACATGTCAGCGGATAGCCTGTCAGTTATGTCGGTAACAACGTCGGTACCAAGGGCGAGGGACGAAGAGAACCATCTTCCTGCTCGTTGAACGAGGCGGACCAATAGGCAAAGTTCTCGTCCATCGGTGGTTACCGGAATGTCCTCAACAATAGTAACAGGGTCTTGCTGGCAGAATTGTACACCGAGGTGTTTACATATGCAGGAGAATATTACTCCTTAGATCATATAGATCACAAGAAACGTTAACCCAACAAATGGAAAGGAAAATATGATTATTAGATTAAACAGAACAATGGAAAGGAAAGTGTGTTTAAACACATATTTCAAGGGTATATCCTTCGGAAGGACAAGCAGAGCATGATATCCATGACAGGATATAATGTAGAAAACTCTTTAGGTAAGGGGAGAGAAATTTCATGACATTACCCATACAGTGGTGTTTGGATAATTGAGCAGGAAACATTTAGCATTGGGCTTCAAATGTTCTTGTTGAAAATCGGAGTACCATAGACATGCTTCGAGATAGTATTGGCATGGTCTTCACGTGAAGATCAGACTTTGGATACACAAAGGATCCATCAGGACAATTTGTAGAATAGGTCTTACAATTTCTTCATGGAAGAACAGCTAACCTTGCGAAAAAGGAAACTATAACAATAGGTCCTTCGGCCAGGTGTGCTGGGCATGACATCACCTTACTGGGTCAAATAAGGACCAATGTTATAACTCTTAAAAATATATTCCAACCATCATATCTGACTGAGATTCAGATCTGATTGGTGTCAGGATACCTTAGACTCAGGATGCCTGAGAAGAAAAAGGTGCGACACAATTTGACGAGATGACATTGTAAGATCCTCGGGAAATGAACTATGGAAGCGAGTTGTGAAACAAGAGTTCATCATTAAACCAAGGAAATGACAAGGGGGTGGCTGATGGACTCAGCGACAATTCATCGAGATTAATCAAAAGATGATTTCCACAATTATGTGAACAAGGAGATAACATTAGTCAGATCAAATGATATAATGATGTATGTTCGAAGAAAACATACACAATTAAACATCAATTGAAAGGTGCACCCGAAATATGGGCTTATGTAGCATGACCGATGTTAGAATGGTGATTTGATTACGAATAGTCTAAGAATGAACGGTCAACCATCTGCTTCAAAGCAATAGGGTTGCTAGAAGGGCAGAATCCAAGCAGTACCATTCACTTGTTGATATTCCCGGTTAGTCAATACGGGGACCAAGAAAGAATGGTGATGGTGAGAAGTATCACTTGTACCAAGAATTCTTAAGAGGTGGTGAAATTCTCACAACATTTTTTACATAAAAGATGGTAATACTCCAAGGTAGAACATAACATAGTTGGATAGTAAGGAACTCAAGGTACAACACAAATTGTGAACCAGTTTTGTGTTGCGGAAATGCAAGAATGTTGTCGATGTTAACACAATCATCGAGGGGTGAGGATGGTATTTCTCGTCAAGAATTCGATAGATATTTTGGAAGAGCTCAGAACATTGATGATGATCATGACACATTTGTCGAGAAATTTCATGAGGATGTAACCGGTCGGCGATGACATCAGGTCAAAGGAATGATGAAGCGAAAGGTTATTGGAACCACGAGTACGGTACAAAATCGAAATCAAGCTTGTTGTTCAAGGCAAAATGATATGACGAGGAAGATTGACGTAAGCTTAGCTCATCGTCGAAATTTGTGCTCCGGGAAGAAGGACCAAGTAGCACAGTTAAAATTTAGCACGATAATGATATAGCCGATCAAGCTAGGAATGACTTGAAGGATTAATAAACTCATAAGTAACGAAAAATACTTAAGAGTTATTTTGAGTCGGAGTGTGGAATTGATTCACTTATCGGTGTTCTTGAGTGACTAATAACTCAGAACCCGGGGGAAGTCTGAAATCGGTGAGAAGCAATACTAGATGAAGACCCATAGGAAGCAACACTGTTCTTTGATAATCTCGAGATAACGAAGGGTAATACTTAAAGGAAGGTCAAAATAGAGGTTGCAGAGATGTATTGATCTGCAGAAGGCAAGTACTTTAACTTGCTTGAGAAAAGGAATCAAAGAGTATCAATATGGCCAGAACCATGGTTGCAAAAGACCAGATCCCAGATATAATATGAACTTATACCAAGAAAATAATTAATTTAAGAGAAGCTTCCATGATAGGATCTACATCGTGTCCATGGGCATGAACACAAAGTTCAAGGTCGACTCCCACTTCTTCAATGTATAACCTTCCATTCACTTCTCGTGTTTCAAAAATGGCATTAGTTGTTGAAAGTTTTACCTGGTGTAATACCAGATAAGTATGGCCCGTCAAATCTTACGGGTTCAATCAGATTAGGGAAGGCGTTGGTTCAACCCATCGGGGCATCTTAGGAACATATACCACAAACTTCAGGAGTAAATAACACAAGCTCAAAAGTAGAGTATGGTTGACAAAGCAGAGGATACAATTTACCAAAGGCATTATGTATCCGAGGAAAGGCTCACAGGCTTATTGAATATGAAGGACGTTTTCGGATAAAATCCAACAAAGGATCTGGTGGTCCACAAGGGATCTGACGTGAGCATCGGTACTCAACTAGAGGAAGAAGAATGCAAAGAGATCAGATTATAGAAACAACTAACTAACTCAAATCTCAAATGCAAAGGAATTATGATTTCCAAACAAGGGATCAGAAGCAATGCTCTGATTAGGGATGGATAAGTTGAATAGCCTTAGGGTACAATCAACGGCAATTGGATTGGTCGAGAACCAATTCCAGTTAAAAGAATGGCAGCTCAGCCAAAAAGGTAATTTATAAGGATCAATGATGATTGCGTATACTCGCAAACATATTGAGTCAACAGACTCAAAATGATAATGACAAGGGATGCCAATAAGACTACGAGACTTATGGGATTAACCATAATGCAAGCAAGCAAGAATTTCAAGAGGAATAGGCTGCTCGGGACTTTCGGAAGATCGAATGGCATTTCGAAGACTTTTGTGAAATACATGAATCAACTAGGGATGAGCGGATACTCGATAAGTGTGAGAAATTATCCGTAGGGGTATTCAGGTGGTAAGGAACTACAAGGCAGTAGGCATAAGTATTCTCGGAACAACAACGAGTATTTTAGGGTATCTTGTAATAACAAGAGCAACTGGGGACTAAGTAAGAACGACAAGTGTATGTATTTACTCATAGGGATATTTCGGGTAGGGAATTGCAAAAGCAATGGGCAGTCCCGAAAGAGTATCGGAAAGTAACTTTGAAATCTTCATGTGCAGCCGGCGATCATCTGGACTGAAGGGGCTCTCCGGGAGAAAGCGTTTTCGAGAACCTAAAGTTAGATTTTAGAAAATCATTTAACCCGAATAGAAGAGAGATCAGAATCCCAGAGTATAGACGAGGAATAAAAGATCCTAATACCACCTGTTGGGGATATTACCACTGGGCGTAAACCGGCCAGGAAAGGCCGGGTTAACCTCATAAGTAGTTCATCTGTATCTGAAGCCCATGAAGACAGACGGTGACGCTTCATAAAGGCCCAGGGCCCAAAGCCGGTTTAAGGCCTGTAGACACAAACCGACATTGATATGTAAACTTGTGTTGTAAGATAGAAGTAGCAGAGACCGAGCCGGACACGATTATGAGCCGGCCTCGGAGTCTGTAAACCGACGGGCGTCAACCCATGTATATAAGGGGACGACACGGTGGCGGTTCAAGGACAACAAACAACAACTCGAGACTCAGGCAAAGCGTATTCGCTCCCTGGTCATCGAAACCCCATCAATTCCATCACAACTAGACGTAGGCTTTTACCTTCATCGTAAGGGGCCGAACTAGTATAAACTCTCTTGCGTCCCTTGTCCGCTTTAACCCCTTTAAGCTAACCCGTAGCGATGGCTCCACGACTAAGTCCTTTCTCTAGGACATCTGCCATGACAAAACCACGACAGTTGGCGCCCACCGTGGGGCTATCGCACGACGGTTTCAAGTTCTTGGAGGGCAACTTCGAAGGACTCAAGGGTTACGCTGTGGGCCGGATGACCAAGAGTCGTCGCGGCAAGCTCTACATCGACGATGCAGGCTGGGGCCCCGAGGCCGGCTCAATCGAGAACGGGTACCGGGTCCCCTTTGGTGGCATACACGTTTTCATTGGCAAGATCGGCGAACTGGGCCCTGAGCCGGACATCTGCACCGACCTCGTCGAAACGGCTCAGCGTGTGAGATCTGCCCGGGTCAAGCCTGTCATGAAGCGTGCCTTCGTGGGAGTTATCCATGGAGGGGAATCTGAGGATAGATCGGAATCCGGTGGTGAGACCGTCGTTTATTTCGGCGACGAGTCATCGACCGGAGAGACCGAGTCGTTATATCAGTTACAAGATGGCCGGATTGGGGGCTGTTCCAATGGCGACAGTATTCCGGACCCCTTTGATCTGCCAAACCGGGTTGCGATCTTCATGGCCGGTACGCAACTGGTGCTCAACTCTTCGACCACAGCGGCAATGATTTCCGGATCGGCAGCGGCAGCAGCGGCCGGGGCAGGAGGCCCTGTGCGACCGCTAGCTCAGGTTCTGTCTGATTTGTTTGACGCATTGGCAACGCTGATGGCGGAGGTTAACCCGGCGGATCAAGATGTGCACAATGCGGAAATCGCGAAAGTGAAAGATGAGATCACCCAGGACAAAGCGGACTTAGCAGCTGAGGATACCAGGATAGCCGCGGAGCGGGCCGCTTTGGATGCATAAGCTTACCGGATCATGCTGGACCAGAGTGCGTCAAATGAAGTCCTGAAGAGGAGGCACCGATCTCGCCTGCCGCCGGTTTATGACGCTAGAGATCTCTTTAACACCCCAGGAGCGGGAACCAGTAATCCGCCGGTGGTAAACCGGGCGGAGGCACCTGGAGCGGGGGCGCCGGTTCAGCCACGTTCGGCGGATCCGCCTCGTCAGAACAACGCTGTAATACCACATGTCCCCACGCCGCCGGGTCATTACTCTAACCCGATGGACAATATTGTCGCTGCCGCTTCACGGCTGGCGGCCATCCCGATCGAAGGCGATTCTTCGGCGGCGGTTGAGACGCGCCGGGTTAAGGAGCTCCTTCAGACAACTTTGGTTCAATAGGAGGCTTATTCGTACAGTTGCGATCGGATTCATTCCACTCCCCGTCCAAGCCGGAGCTACAGTAGACGTATGGATGAACCGACAGTGTCAAGCAATGCGCGGAACCGTGATCCGCCCCGTGGCAACAACCCGGCGGGTGGTGCTGGTGATGCTCAAGAGGTGGTGGACCGGGCTCGGGCATGCAGAGAGGCCGAGTTAGCGGCGCAACATGAAGCCCGTCAGCTTACTCCAGTTCGTCCAACCACATCGGTGGAACCAGGAGTTACCTCTAGTTCCTTGGGAGTACCATGTCTTGTCCCAGCGTTGCGCAATGTGCGCCTGCCCAAAGATTTCAAGGGCCCGCGCAAGGTGCCGAATTACACCGCCGATTTATGCCCTAAAACATGGGTCGAAAGCTATGAGAAGGCCATGGAGATGCTGGACGTGGATGATGCGGCATGTGCGAAGTACTTCACCATGATGCTAGAAGGAACGGCCCGCACTTGGCTAAAGAGCTTACCGGCTAATTCTATCAGGTCATGGGCCGAGTTGAGAGCCCGGTTTATTCAGAATTTCAAGGATACATGCAAGCAGCCCATGTCAATTGTGGACTTAGCTTCCTGTGTCCAGGAGGAAGGAGAGTCAACAACCCGTTGGGTGCGCCGGGTTTCGGAGATTTTGCACTCATCGGACCGCATCAACGCTGACACCGCAGTTTTAACATTGGAAGGCAATTGCCGGTTTGAACCCCTGAAGTTGAAGTTGGGACGGCTCAAACGTCATTGTAATGATATGGGAACCCTCATGGTTGCACTAGTGAAGTATGCCGACTCTGATAGTACCAAGGATCCCGAGTCTGATGATGATAAGACAGGGAAGGGAAAGAAGAGCGGCAACACCAAGGGGCAGCACCCCAACCCGACGGGTCATGGAAACGGCAGCAAGCGTAAAGCGGACCACGGTTTAGACTTTGTGGCTAACACTAGTACACACGACAAGGGCCAGCGGCGTAAGGGTAAACCGCCCCGGCGCAATGGAATGCCAAATCCCAATCCGGACCGTTTGTCGTATCTGTTGAACTAGCCCTGTCCAAAGCATGGGACGAAGGAGGAACCATCCACACACCTCTGGAAAGATTGTTACATCATGCAAGAGTTCAAAAATTCTGACTCTTTCCGGTATGATCATGGATCAGGAGGCGGCTCAGGCTCTGGCTCTCACGGGCCGGGTTATGGCGGAGGAAATTCCGGTTTAGGATTCCATGGCAATCAGGGTGGACATAACAATCAAGGTAATCAGGGTAATCAAAGTGCCTATAATCATTAGGGCAATCAGCAGCAGCAGCAGTCGGGTTACCAAAGCAACCCAAAGCAGTTGAATAGCAGACAGTATCATGTCTTCACCACTAGCCTGGACAAGCGCGATCAGAAGCTTCATAAAAGGGCGGTGAATGCCGTTGAACCGGTCATGCCCCGTTATTTGCGCTGGTCCGAGCAGCCGATTGTGTGGAGTAGAGAAGATCATCCACCCCGGGTTGACAATCCGGGTCATCTGGCTCTGGTGGTGGCACCTCAGGTGGGAGGTTATAAGTTCACTAAGGTACTCATGGATGGAGGGAGTAGCATCAATATCCTTTATTATGAAACTTTCCGTCGCATGGGGCTAACAGATAAAAATCTTAAACCGTCCAATACGGTGTTTCATGGTGTGGTGCCTGGTAAGTCGGCATATCCTGTTGGTAAGATAGCTCTGGAGGTGGCTTTTGGAGATGAGCATGACTCAAGATCAGAAACCTTGACCTTTGAGGTGGTGAAAATCAGCAGCCCGTATCATGCCCTATTTGGACGGCCAGCTTATGCTAAGTTTATGGCACGGCCTTATTATGTCTATCTGCAGCTCAAGATGTCGGGTCACAAAGGAACTATAACCGTGCATGGGAGCCGCAAGATTGCTCTGGAGTGTGAAGAAGGTGATGCGGCTTATGCTGAGTCGGTTTGTGCAACAGAAGAGTTGAAGTTTTACAAGGACAATGTTGATCCGGCAGATATGACCTCGTTAAAGAAACCAACCACAGAGCATGATCCGGCCCTGAAGTTTAAATCGGTTGATGAGACTAAGCTTGTTGACTTCGTACCTGGCAATTCATCCAAGCGGTTCAGCATCAGCGCTAACTTAGATCCGAAATAGGAAGGCACGCTCATCGAGTTCATTCGTGAGAATCGGGACATCTTTGCATGGAAGCCTTCTGACATGCCAGGTGTACCAAGATAACTCGCTGACCACACTCTCAATGTTGATCCTAAGTATAAACCAGTGAAGTAGTTTCTCCGCCGGTTCAATGAAGAAAGGCGCAAAGCTATTGGAGAAGAAGTAGCCAGGCTCTTGGCGGCTGGATTTATCGTTGAAGTATTCCATCCTGAGTGGTTGGCTAATCCGGTGCTCGTCCTCAAGAAGAATGGCACTTCGAGTACGTGTGTGGACTACACAGATCTCAACAAAGCTTGTCCAGCAGATCCTTTTGCCCTTCCCCGTATTGATCAAATTATTGATGCTACGGCGGGTTGCGAGCGTTTAAGCTTTTTGGATGCATACTCTGGTTATCATCAGATCAAAATGGCAGTTAAGGACCAGGAGAAGACAACCTTTATAACTCCCTTTGGAGCCTTCTGCTATGTGTCCATGCCCTTTGGGCTCAAAAGTGCCCAGGCGACTTATCAAAGGTGTGTGCAGAATTGTCTGCATAAACAGATCGGCTGCAATGTTCACGCCTATGTGGATGATATTGTGGTAAAATCAAGGAAGAAGGAAACATTGATTGATGACTTGAAGGAAACCTTTGATAACCTGCGGGTTTATAAAATGATGCTTAATCCGTCCAAGTGTGTCTTTGGTGTACCTGCAGGCAAACTCTTGGGCTTTTTGGTGTCTAACAGGGGCATTGAAGCTAATCCGGATAAGATCAAAGCCATCACCTCTTTGAATAAACCGAAGTGTATCAATGATGTTCAACGCCTGGCAGGCCGGATTGCCGCGTTGAGCCAGTTTGTCAGTCGCCTTGGCAAGAAGGCCATCCCTTTGTATCTGATGCTGAAGAAAACGGATAACTTCGTCTGGAGTGATGCCGCTAATGAAGCATTTGAGGACTTAAAGCGGCAGCTAGCTAATCCGCCGATTCTCGCTGCTCCGGTTGATAAAGAACCGTTGCTGCTATATGTGGCAGCTAACGCTCGGGCTGTTAGTGTGGCTATTGTGGTAGATCGCAAAGAGGCAGGAAAGGAATATCCGGTTCAGCGGCCGGTTTACTATATCAGTGAGGTACTTATTGAGTCCAAGCAGAGGTACCCACATTGGCAAAAATTGGTGTATGGGGTTTTCATGGCAAGCCGGAAATTGAAGCAGTATTTCCAAGGTCATCCCATCACGGTGGTCAGCTCTGCTCCTTTGGGAGATATAATCCAGAACAGGGAAGCAACCAACCAGATTGCTAAGTGGGCTATTGAGCTCGGACCTCACGGGTTGAAATACATGCCCCGAACGGCGATCAAATCTCAGGCACTTGTGGATTTTATCAATGATTGGACAGAGTTACAAGCGCCGGAAGAGAAGCCGGATCATACTTATTGGACTATTCATTTTGATGGGTCCAGGCAATTGGAGGGATCGGGGGCTGGAGTCGTATTAACTTCCCCACGAGGTGATAAGTTTTGTTATGTTCTCCGTTTAATGTTCCCGTGCACTAACAATGCAGCTGAATATGGGGCTTTACTCCATGGTCTTCGGATGGCTAAGGAGATGAACTTAAGCCGAGTTAAGTGCTTCAGTGACTCGGATCTGGTGGCTCAACAAGTGTCCGACACTTGGGATTCCAAGGACCCACTCATGGCAGCATATCGTCGTGAGGTGGATATTGTTGCAGGTCACTTTAAAGGTTATCAGGTTGATCATGTGGACCGGCGAAGGAATGAAGCGGCGGACGCTTTAAGCCACCTGGGTTCCCAACGTAAACCGGTTCCACCTAATGTCTTCTTGGATGTTTTGCATAATCCGTCCGTTAAGCTCCCTGGTGAAGAGGATTTGGCTGTTCTTGATCCGGAGGCCCAATTGGTGGCAGCTCTTCATGTTATCCC
The DNA here is from genome assembly GCF_018294505.1 of Triticum aestivum. Classification (NCBI taxonomy): domain Eukaryota; kingdom Viridiplantae; phylum Streptophyta; class Magnoliopsida; order Poales; family Poaceae; genus Triticum; species Triticum aestivum. The sequence goes on from NC_057796.1 coordinate 50,581,574, forward strand.
GGATTGGACGGTTCCATATTTGGCGTATATAAACCGGGGTGAGTTACCAGAAGATGAAACTTTGGCCAGGCAGATAACCCGGCGGTCCAAGTCCATGACTGTTATCAATGGAGAGTTACATCATTGCAGTGTGACAGGGGCGTTTCAACGCTGTGTGTCTCCTGAGGAAGGCCGTGAAATTTTGCGTGAGATCCACGAAGGGGATTGTGGTCACCACGCCGGTTCAAAATCGTTGGTGGCCAAGGCGTTTCGTCACAGTTTCTATTGGTTGACAGCTCATGCTGATGCCGAGGACTTGGTCAAAAGATGTGATGGTTGTCAGAAATTCTCAAGGCGCGCTCATGTACCAGCTCAAGAATTGAGGATGATTCCAATCACCTGGCCGTTTGCAACTTGGGGGCTGGATATGGTTGGGCCTTTCAAGAGGTCCAAGGATAAAAAGACCCACCTTTTGGTGGCAGTTGATAAGTTCACGAAGTGGGTGGAGGCAGAGCCAGTTAGTAAGTGTGACGCGGCCACGTCGGTTCAATTCATCAAAAAGGTGATCTTCCGGTTTGGCTTTCCACACAGCATTATAACAGACAATGGTACCAATCTGTCAAAGGGTGCCATGAAGGAGTTCTATCAACGTGAGCACATCCGGCTTGACGTTTCATCAGTGGCTCACCCCCAGTCCAATGGTCAAGCGGAGAGGGCCAATCAAGAAATCTTGAGAGGCATCAAACCCCGGCTTATGGTTCCTTTGCAACGGACGCCGAGTTGTTGGGTCGAGGAGCTACCTTCTGTGTTACGGAGCAACAATACCACGCCCAACAGATCGACAGGATACACACCATTCTTCATGATTTATGGAGCGGAAGCAGTTCTTCCTAGTGACATCCGTCATGACTCGCCTCGTGTAGCGGCATATGTTGAAGCGGACAACGAGAAGGCACGGCAGGAAGCTCTTGACCTGTTAGATGAAGAACGTGACATAGCAGCAGCCCGTTCGGCGATTTATCAGCAAGATCTGCATCGTTATCACAGCTGCCGGGTTAGAACCAGAACCTTTCAAGAAGGCGATTTGGTGCTTCAGCTCATTCAGGATCAGACGGATATGCACAAGCTATCCCCCCCTTGGGAAGGACCCTTTGTGGTCAGCAAGGATCTACACAACGGGTCGTACTACCTAATCGATGTTCGAGAGCGCAAAGACTCACGTAATCGGAGGAGGAGACCAACCGGCCGTGGAATATTGCTCATCTTCGGCCTTACTATACTTGAGCTATAGGCTGTACTTATGTACATATTATGACAATGTATATATTATGATCAATACAATAAACCGGAACCTCAGCTAAGGCGGGGTATCTGTTGTTTTTCTTACATCCTGTGTGGTTACATGGAGCTTGCAAAGCGGCGTCCGGTTTACCCCTTGATTTGGCTTCTCAAAGCTTCATATTAGATCACTTGGGGGCTTGGTCGTATCCGAACCATAGCCACGCCTCTTGATCGGCGCAATGCCACAACATCACTTGGGGGCTTGGTCGTATCCGAACCATAGCTACACCTCTTGATCGGCGCAATGCCACAGCATCACTTGGGGGCTTTGTCGTATCCGAACCATAGCGACACCTCTTGATCGGCGCAATGCCACAACATCACTTGGGGGCTTGGTCGAACCCGAACCATAGCCACGCCTCTTGATCGGCGTAATGCCACAGCATCACTTGGGGGCTTGATCGAACCCGAACCATAGCAACGCCTCTTGATCGGCGTAATGCCACAGCATCACTTGGGGGCTTGGTCGAACCCGAACCATAGCAACACCTCTTGATCAAATTTGGAGCCTGGCAGCCCGTGAAAAGCCTCGACTACAACGGTTTTATTTGCCTTTTGCTAAGTTTCTTTTTCTTTTGCTAAGATTTGTGATGTTTTCAAACCGGTGTTTATCAACCCGGTTAGGCTGTCAACTACAAGTTGTCAGTACATGATCAAGTTATAATCCGGAGACTATCAGCCCGGTCTGGTTTTGACTCATAGTCACCAGTATGGAATAAACCGGTGTTTATCACAACCCAGAACGGTTTTATTGTAAACCAGCATTATATAACAGGAGATACTTTTACTCCAGATTAGGGTTATTACCCTCATTACAAGGTTGGTCAGCAAACATTATGCCTAAAGATCACAGGTATCATATATTTCCATATTTGGTTATATTTTGCAACCTTGGTTATAAACCTTGGTCCTATATATAGTTGGGTATCATGACCCGCCCGGTGGTAAACCGCCAGGGCGCTTTAAGCTTCTTATCTGCAGGAACAGCTTGAATAAATAGCTATGGATTATGAACATCATATCTTAAGCATGGCGGATTAACACGCATCAGTTGCAGATAAATATGCACGAAGGCATAACAGACCATGTGTTTTAACTCGCCTATTACAAGGCGTTTTCAGTGCCCAAAGGAGTAATTGTCTCAATAAGCATTACAGCGAAAGAAAAACTAAACCGGCCCCCGGATTATGATTGCTTATCAGCTTGACGTGACGGCAGCGGATCATCTTGCACCGGTTCATCTTCTTCGTCCCTACCCAGCGGCTGGAAGTCAACAGTTGCCCAGTCGATCCCAGTTAAAGCTTGGAACACAGCTTCGTCGCTTATAAGGGTGGACGGTTCAATATCAGGGGCATAAGTGTGCTTACGGATTGGAGGGATCAGGTTTTGAGCCTCAGGAGCTGGTGCAGCAACCCGCTTGTTATTGATATCATAACTCGCCTGATAATGTGAAAGATCAGCTTCTTCAGCAAGTTGACAAGCCAGTGGACGTACTTCCCGGTTTATGGCGTGGAGATCTTCAGTGCAAAATTCTGATCCGTCTTCTTTCAAGCTTGGGTAGCCTTTAGCCACGTCCGTCGGGTCAAGATCAGGCACCCATGCTTTTGCCCGGGTTAGCGCGGTCAGAGCGCCAGCCCTTGCAGCAGACCTCTTCAGATCTTCTACCCGGGCAGGCAGCACAGATAGCCTGTCTAAGGTATCTTTGATTAACGTTGGGGGCGTCTTATTGTGAGAAGCGGTGCAGATAATTCGTTGAGCGCCGGTATATAGTTGTTCTATCAGCGTATAGGCAGCCTTCAGCTTCTTCTGAACATCAGAGCCCAGATGACTAATGCGAGTTCCTGCATCATTGCAAACATCAGTAAACCGGCAACGCATGGGAAAATATGTTGACAGTATTAAGGACAAGATGCTTACCAAACACATGAGCGGTCATCGCATGTACTTGCCGCTTTACCCCAGTCAGCTCGTCTACCACCGGTTTGAGAGTTGCTTCTGCATCTTCAGCTCTTTTCCGCAAAGCGGATTTCTCTGTGTTCCAATCTGCCTGCTCCTTGGCAAAGCTTTCCTTTAGCTTTTCCATAGCGGCTAAGGTGCTTGTCAGCTCATCTTTTGCTTTGGAAGTTTCGGCCTATTGGGACTTGATGTTCTCTTGCAGGTCAGCGGTTTGGCTTTCCTTCTTGCTCAGTTCAGCCTATAAAGAGACAGATACTTAATGAGTTGACAGTACATATTTGAAGTACCAAGCACATAACAAGTTATGCCCTTAGTACTTGGGGGCTAATGCATATTTGCTTTTACTCAGAAATTTTTACAAGTCCCAAGCACAATACAAGTATTAAGCTTGGCACTTGGGGGCTAATGTGTGTTTGCTCAACAAAAACTATTGATATGGGAATTCTTCTACAGTCCCGGTTCATCTTTATAAAGTTAAACCGTCCCTTGGGGACTATACCGGCGAAAGAGCAGCATGGCAAATTTTAAGGAACCGGTTCATCTTAACAAGGTAATCCAGTCCCTGGAGGCTAAATATGCAAAGTTAAGTTATGACAAAAGTCCCGGTTTATATTGGTATCATAAACCGTCACTTGGGGGCTACTAGGAGTTGATAAACTGCAATTGGACAAAGGAGAAAAACAGTAGTTACCTCATATCGCTCCTTCATCAAGTTGACCAAACTAGCTTCATAGTCACGGCTGGTATACAGACGGTTCAAGAAGCCAGAGTGAATATCTTGAACATTGAGGTGGGCGAAGCTTGATAAATCGGCATTCCATTTGCCTTTGCCGATAGTAGAGAGATCATCCTTGGCAGTATGCTTTGACAAAGGTACATGATTGCCAGGAGTGGTGTGGCCAGTGCCAATAATCATAACGTCATCATCTTGTTCATCAGCAGCTTTCGCCGGAGTTGGCGGTTTATCAGTGTCCTTAGCTGGACTGACCAGTTTGTTACCAGTTCGGACAGGGCTGGCTGGCCGGTCTGCATGACTTGTAGTATCAACTTGCACTTGTTCAGCAAGGAAATCATGATCTTGAAGCGGCGGATCGTGAAGCATGGCGTCAGCGTCGGTTTCTTCGAGATCTGGAGTTGTTTCCGGTTCAGCAGCTACATTATCATGAGCCGGTTTGTTCAACCGAGCTTTCTTGCTGGGTCTTGGCTTGGCGCTGCGAAAAGATAGACATAAGGATCAGTACAGTATGAAAAGATAACATATCAAGAATAAAGACATGTGCATAACTCACCCAAGAACTGTTTTGAGGGGTGGAAGCTGTGTGGCCGAGGACTCGCCAGAGGATGAGCGAGAGGTACCCTGATAATTTGAATCAGACGGGTTAAGAGGCTGGCGAAAACAACCTGCTTTTGGGCATGAAGTATCAATGGGATAAGAGACCTCTGATCGGCATTTCCGAACCGGACTGTTCGGTAAACCGGCAGAGGTAACTACCTGCCCGCTGTGCCGGGTTGTACGGCGAGCTTCGTGCTGCTGCGTCTTCAAAAGAAAGTTTGGGTCCAAGTAAGCAAGAGGGTGAGAAAATTTTACTTTCCGGTTTGCTTGACGGATTTTTGATGTTGGCAGAGGATCTGAATCGGAGGAAAGAATAGTTACCTCTACGTCCTCAGCGTGACTGCCTTCAGCGTCGTCCTGATAATAATCATTGTCAATGAGATGTACGAAAAATGAACCAAGAGAGTCAAATTCTACCTCTGGTTCCGGATTACGCACATCGTCATCAGCTGGTAGATCGGAGGATGCAGTGGTCCTTCTCTTGGCAGGTTTCTTAACAACCTTGGTCTTTGGACGAACTGGCTTGACCGGTTTGTCTTGCGGCTTTGCCGGTTTGTCTTGTGATGGTTTCTTGTTCCAGAACGGATCATCACCCTGTCAGAAAATAATCACACTTTCAGAGAATATTTGGACAGAAGCAAATTCAGATACAAAGGATTGTATGATTCTTACAGCTAGTGGTTTGTTGAAGGTGCAGAAAGGGAGTAGTCCGGTTTGGGCACAGACGGCCTCCGGTTCGTTCAGTATTGTCTTTACAGCCTCAGTGACTTCTTCGTCTGTAAGCTGAATATCAATGTGCCGCTGAGCATCCTTCAAACTCCCCGTGTACTCACACATCAAACCGGGGCGCCGGCTTAAGGGCAGAATGCTTTAGCTTATCCAGCAACGAGCAAGATCAACTCCTGTCAAACCGTTCGCCATGAAGGCTCTATGCTTTGATAATTGGGGAGCATAGTTGGCCCGTTCTCTTGCTGTCAACCTCTGAGTAAAAGGATGTGTGTTGCTAAGGCGTTCAGGGCGGTAACCCGGCAAAGGATTCTCATCAGATGGAGATGTATCCATGCAGTAAAACCAAGTCTGGTTCCACTCTTTGGGATGACTGTGGAGTTTGGGATGAGGGAAGGTGACTTCCTTCCTTTGCTGAACCGCCATTCCGCCCAGTTCCGTATTGGGTCCATCTGAGAACTCCGTGCGACGGTTTAGGTGAAAGAAATCCCGAAACAGTTCGACTGAAGGTTCCTCTTGCAGATAAACCTCACAAAAGACTTGGAAGTGGCAGATGTTGGTTACAGAGTTAGGACCAATGTCTTGAGGGCGCAGTTGAAAACTAGCCAGTACATCCCGGAAATTTTTTGAACCGGGAGGGCTAAAACCTCGTCCGAGATGATCAGCAAAAACGACTACCTCTCCGTCCTTGGGTGTAGGAGGATTTTCCAGGCCAGGGACCCTCCAGTGGATGACATGTTTCTTGGCTAAAGCGCCCGTTTTAACAAGGTTGCTTAACTGTTCCTCGGTTACTCGAGAGGGAGCCCAATTGCACTCATAGACTTGCTTAGCCCTGACAAGGAAAATCTGAAACATGATTATTACCGGTTTAAGATTTACAGTGGACAACTATACAGCGGTATGAGGATACTAGCATATTGGTAAACCGGATTTGGTTATTCGTAAACCGGAGTCTGGCAATGGAACAGTGTAATGCATTGGCGGTTCAACAGGGGACTAATGGTATCTACCGGGTCATCATTTTTTCTGTGAAGTTAAACCGGACAATTTGGTATTCAAAGTGTGTAAGAGAAGGAAGAAACAAGTTTCACATCTTGCTATGGTAATTTCAGATCTACTGCGCGTAGGAAAAACAAAATATATTTTGACCTAAATTCTAGCGTACTGAAAGTTCACCAAGATGAGATGAGTTGGATATCAAACAGGTGCTGAAACTGCTAAAGCGCGAGATCTATGTGGTTTAAACTACTACCGCACGAGACCTATGTGGTTTTTGAATCTAATCCATGGATATAAATAAGGGAAAAGAAGGGCGGCGACGAACACTGATGAACGACAGAAACCCTAAGTGCAGATCTATGGTAAGAGAAAGGGGAGACTTACGGAGGCTGTTGAGCAGCGGCGGCGCGCGGAGGAGCTCTGGTACGTGCAGGTCGATGCAGCGGCCAAGTTTGGTGCAGCAGTCGAAGGTTGACGGCGGCGGCCGAGGTCGAAGGGTCGAGCGTCGCGAGGATGACGATGAAGTGAAGAGGCACGAGGGGGAAAATGGAAAAACCCCCTGGCCCTATTTATAAGGGAGATAAACGACAGACGCGAAATTCGAGGGGCCAAGTTTTTGGATATGAGGCGATGCTGTCGCCTCGATTGTCAGAGGCTCGTTAATGACAGGTGACGTCACGATGGTTTACCAAGATCCTAGAAGATGATGTCATGGCGGTTTACCAAGATCCTAGAAGATGATGTCATGGCGGTTTACAAGATTGTGTGAAGATGTTGAAGAAGAAATTTTCTTTAAGTATTGGGGATTGACATGAACCAGTTCAAATCAATCTGGGGCATAATGTTGGGGATATTATCACTGGGCGTAAACCGGCCAGGAGAGGCCGGGTTAACCTCATAAGTAGTTCATCTGTATCTGAAGCCCATGAAGACAGACGGTGACGCTTCATAAAGGCCCAGGGCCCAAAGCCGGTTTAAGGCCTGTAGACACAAACCGGCATTGATATGTAAACTTGTGTTGTAAGATAGAAGTAGTAGAGACCGAGCCGGACACGATTATGAGCCGGCCTCGGAGTCTGTAAACCGACGGGCGTCAACCCATGTATATAAGGGGACGACCCGGCGGCGGTTCAAGGACAACAAACAACAACTCGAGACTCAGGCAAAGCGTATTCGCTCCTTGGTCATCGAAACCCCATCAATTCCATCACAACTAGACGTAGGCTTTTACCTTCATCGTAAGGGGCCGAACTAGTATAAACTCTCTTGCGTCCCTTGTCCTCTTTAACCCCTTTAAGCTAACCCGTAGCGATGGCTCCACGACTAAGTCCTTTATCTAGGACATCTGCCGTGACAAAACCACGACACCACCCAAGGGCGACGTGGGCCCGTAAGCCACACAACCATGTTAGTAAAACAGTTTTCATTGACTAGACTCAACTTCGGCCAAGGAGTTTGGAAGGGGGATTCCTACAGGCAGTCGGCTCTGATACCAACTTGTGACGCGCCCGATTCAATCGTACACTAATCATGCACACAAACGTGTACGATCAAGATCAGGGACTCACGGGAAGATATCACAACACAACTCTAAAAACATAATAAGTCATACAAGCATCATAATACAAGCCAGGGGCCTCGAGGGCTCGAATACAAGTGTCGATCATAGACGAGTCAGCGGAAGCAACAATATCTGAGAACAGACATAAGTTAAACAAGTTGCCATAAGAAGGCTAGCACAAACTGGGATACAGATCGAAAGAGGCATAGGCCTCCTGCCTGGGATCCTCCTAAACTACTCCTGGTCGTCGTCAGCGGCCTGCACATAGTAGTAGGCACCTCCGGTGTAGTAGGAGTCGTCGTCGACGGTGGCGTCTGGCTCCTGGGCTCCAGCATCTGGTTGCGACAACCGAGAGGAAGGGAAAGGGGGAAAAGAGGGGGAAAGGGGGGGGGGAAAGCAACCGTTAGTACTCATCCAAAGTACTCGCAAGCAAGGATCTACACTACATATGCATGGGTATCTGTGTAAAAGGGCAATATCGGTGGACTGAACTGCAAAATGCCCGAATAAGAGGTGGATAGCTAGTCCTGTCGAAGACTACGCTTCTGGCAGCCTCCATCTTGCAGCATGTAGAAGAGAGTAGATGGTAAGTTCACCAAGTATCATCGCATAGCATAATACTACCCGGCGATCCCCTCCTCGTCGCCCTATTAGAGAGCGATCACCGGGTTATATCTGGCACTTGGAAGGGTGTGTTTTATTAAGTATCCGGTTCTAGTTGTCATAAGGTCAAGGTACAACTCCAAGTCGTCCTGTTACCGAAGATCACAGCTATTTGAATAGATAAACTTCCCTGCAGGGGTGCACCACATTACCCAACACGCTCGATCCCATTCGGTCGGACACACTTTCCTGGGTCATGCCCGGCCTCGGAAGATCAACACGTCGCAGCCCTACCTAAGCACAACAGAGAGGTCAGCACGCTGGTCTAAATCCTATGGCGCAGGGGTCTGGGCCCATCGCCCATTGCACACCTGCACGTTGCGTGGGCGGCCGGAAGCAGAACTAGCCCCCTTAATACAAGAGCAGGCTTACGTTCCAATCCGGCGCGCGCCGCTCAGTCGCTAACGTCATGAAGGCTTCGGCTGATACCACGACGCCGAGTGCCCATAACTGTTCCCGCGTAGCTGGTTAGTGCGTATAGGCCAGTGGCCAGACTCAGATCAAATACCAAGATCTCGTTAAGCGTGTTAAGTATCCGCGAACACCGACCAGGGCCAGGCCCACCTCTCTCCTAGGTGGTCTCAACCTGCCCTGTCGCTCCGCCACAAAGTAACAGTCGGGGGCCGTCAGGAACCCAGGCCCACCTCTACCGGTATGGAGCCACCTGCCCCTTCAGCCCCCATCTCCGAACAGTATCATAAGTAATGTAACAATATAAAGTATAAAGCATATGCCCGTGATCACCTTCCGAAGTGATCACGGCCCAGTAGTATAGCATGGCGGACGGACAAGAGCGTAGGGCCACTGATGGAATACTAGCATCCTATACTAAGCATTTAGGATTGCAGGTAAGGGTAACAATTGTAGCAACAATGATAGGCTATGTAACAGAATAGGATTAACCGAAAGCAGTAACATGCTACACTACTCTAATGCAAGCAGTAGAGAGAACAAATAGGCGATATCTGGTGATCAAGGGGGGGGGGGCTTGCCTGGTTGCTCTGGCAAGAAGGGTTCATCGTCGATGTAGTCGATCACAGGGGTACCGGCATCGGTCTCAGGGTCTACCGAAAAGAAGTAACGGAGGGGGACACAATAAATAACAGAGCAATCAAAGCATCTCAAAGCATAACGTGACAAACGCGGTCCTAGATGTGCCCTAACGCGGTAGTAGGTGATATTGGCAAAGGGGGGAAACATCCGGGAAAGTATCCCCGGTGTTTCGCGATTTCGGAGAGATGAGTCGGAGGGAAAAAGTTGCATGTTCGCTATGCTAGGGATGTGTAGCGGATGAACGGACTGCATATTCGGATTCGTCTCGTCGTTCTGATCAACTTTCATGTATAAAGTATTTTCATCCAAGTTATGGATTATTTTATATGAATTATCGAAGTTTATTGCATTTTCAGAATTTGTTTTAATTCATTTTATTTAAAGGAAATTGCTAAGTGCACACAGCAGCAGCTTAGCTACAGTGGCTTACAAGTGGGGTCTAGTGGCTAGGTTGAGCCAGTCAACATTTGACTGGTCAACATGTGAACAGTACAAGAGGGTCCTCCATGTCATAGGCTTGTATATTTTTATTTGTTTTAACCTTTAATTAGCAGAAGGGTCCACATGTCATCTGGCTATACTTAATCACTAATTAATCTAACTAAAATAAACTAATAGGCCGGCCACCACACGACCATACGCAAAGGCACAAGGCCATGGCCACGGCACGTACATGAGTCCTAGGTGCTCAACCAACAGCAGTAGTAGCTATAGCCGCACAAGCAACGATGGGTAGCAGCGGCAAGTGCTTGGCAGCAGCTAGCGGGAGCAGTAGCAGGCTGGAAGCACCAGTAGCCGTGCAGCGGCAACAGCAGCAGTACAAGCGGGTAGCAGCAGCGGCTAGCTAGCAGCATGGGTGGAGCAGTAGCAGCTCGCAAGGCAGCATGCAGCAGCATGCGGGCGCGGGCGGCATGCAAGGACGGCGAGGACAGGAGGGGCGCGGCGTGGGCGCAGAGGCCGCACGCGCGGGCGGTTGCAGGGCACACTAGGGGCGCGGGCTGGACGCGGGCTGGGTGGTGGGCGCGGTCGCGATGACCGCAGCCATTGGAAGGAACATGGATGGCACGGGGTGGTGCAACGGAGCGATGAATGAAGGGGGGGAACGAGGGGAAGGGGGTTGCCGCTCACAGGGGGAGGTAGAGGACGTGTCCGACGAGGTGGAGAAGCTCCGGTGAGGCAGATCGTGCGGGGCAGTGACGGCCGTAGATGGGGAAGACGCTCGATCCCGCCGGTGTAGCGTGGTCCTCGTGGTTCCCTGGTACGGATGCAACATAGTCGAGGATGACGGAGCTCCTGGACATCTTGGCGCGGCGAGGGGAGGCCGGTGGTCGCGGGATCGACGAAGGCGAGGCGACGACTCTGCTCGGTGAAGAAGAAAACAAGGAGGAAAACGAGAATGAGGGGATCAGGGGATGGCTAAGGTTCCTGGCAGAGAGAGAGGCATCAAGGGAGTCCTTATCCATCTCTGCGACCGCGGGATGGCGCACAGCGCGGCATCCGCGCGCTGGACGGACGAGCAGCGTCCACGACACGAGAGGTTGGGGATGACCAACGACTTGGGCTGGGCAGGTCCTGTGCGTGTAGTGCCCATAAGGCATAGTAGGCTAGCTAGCTCTTGTTCATAGTGGGCCAAAAGTGCACAGGGCAATTTCAGTATTAATCTTTTTTTTGTTATACACTTAGCTACTGTTTATACTATTTTGCTACCAAATGAGTTTTATTTAGTAGGAAACTTCAGACATAAATGCTAAGCAATATTATTAGGTTGCACAAAAAGTTTCAAATATTTTTGAATAGTATAAATATTTGTTCAACCATAAATGGTTAATTTAATTGTAGTTGGCTCCCGTTTTAATGAAATTAGAGGCACATAGTTATTTAGAATATGTTGATTGATGCTCTATAATTAGTTAGTGAATATCTACTACCTTTTGAACATTTTTAAATCTCAGTTTGATGAATTTGTAATTTGACTTGTTATTTAAGTTTGAAATTGAACTCGGTTCGGAACGAGTGAGGTGTAGCAAAATTCATTATGATGACCTGACATTATTAGTCAGAGGATTACTGTAGCTTAATACAGGGATGTCACAAATCTCCTCTACTACAAGAAATCTCGTCCCAAGATTTAAGAGGGGGGGGGGGTAAGGGGAAAGTTCTGGTTACGAAATTCTAACGAGTGTTATCGGTATTAGTTGCTCTTCTCGAAGAGGTTGATCCATTACGTTGATGTCTTCATTTCTCTGCTTCGGGTCATCAAGATGAAGTAGGCATCCTTTCTTCGGGAACTCCATCGTACTTATGAAGGATAAGGGGGTATTCCGGAAGAACAGGTCGCTACAGTGTTGCTTATCTGGTAGATAACATCAGGGAAGGTGGCGGAAAGTAACTCTCGATTTGAACTTAAGACATTATCGAGAGCAAAGTAAGAAGGTGCAAAATAGAAGTTTCAAGCGCATAGACAATCGTTCGTTTTCTGATACGAAATGTGACAGGGGTTCAGAGCAATGGGAAAGTATTGCGTCTGGTACCAGAATAGATCACTAGGCAGGTGGCCCGTGAATCACATACGAAGTCAAGCACGAGGAATAACTTCGACAACGGGGTGTATAGGAGAGTCAGGTTTCGATCCTGTGGAACTGTGGGTTATGGGCCCACCATGTGGGTTAAAAGTAGGAAGGGCGGTGACGTCTTGTATGACCATGTAGGCAACACATGTCAGCGGATAGCCTGTCAGTTATGTCGGTAACAACGTCGGTACCAAGGGCGAGGGACGAAGAGAACCATCTTCCTGCTCATTAAACAAGGCGGACCAATAGGCAAAGTTCTCGTCCATCGGTGGTTACCGGAATGTCCTCAACAATAGTAACAGGGTCTTGCTGGCAGAATTGTACACCGAGGTGTTTAAATAAGCAGGAGAATATTACTCCTTAGATCATATAGATCACAAGAAACGTTAACCCAACAAATGGAAAGGAAAATATGATTATCAGATTAAACAGAACAATGGAAAGGAAAGTGTGTTTAAACACATATTTCAAGGGTATATCCTTCGGAAGGACAAGCAGAGCATGATATCCATGACAGGATATAATGTAGAAAACTCTTTAGGTAAGGGGAGAGAAATTTCATGACATTACCCATACAGTGGTGTTTGGATAATTGAGCAGGAAACATTTAGCATTGGGCTTCAAATGTTCTTGTTGAAAATCGGAGTACCATAGACATGCTTCGAGATAGCATTGGAATGGTCTTCAGGTGAAGATCAGACTTTGGATACACAAAGGATCCATCAGGAACAACTTGTAGAATAGGTCTTACAATTTCCTCATGGAAGAACAGCTAACCTTGCGAAAAAGGAAACTATAACAATAGGTCCTTCGGCCAGGTGTGCTAGGCATGACATCACCTTACCGGGTCAAATAAGGACCAATGTTATAACTCTTAAAAATATATTCCAACAATCATATCTGACCGAGATTCAGATCTGATTGGTGTCAGGATACCTTAGACTCAGGATGCCTGAGAAGAAAAAGGTGCGACACAATTTGACGAGATGACATTGTAAGATCCTCGGGAAATGAACTATGGAAGCGAGTTCTGAAACAAGAGTTCATCATTAAACCAAGGAAATGACAAGGGGGTGGCTGATGGACTCAGCGATAATTCATCGAGATTAATCAAAAGATGATTTCCACAATTATGTGAACAAGGAGATAACATTAGTCAGATCAAATGATATAATGATGTATGTTCGAAGAAAACATACACAATTAAACATCAATTGAAAGGTGCACCCGAAATATGGGCTTATTTAGCATGACCGATGTGAGAATGGTGATTTGATAACGAATGGTCTAAGAATGAACGGTCAACCATCTGCTTCAAAGCAATAGGGTTGCTAGAAGGGCAGAATCCAAGCAGTACCGTTCACTTGTTGTTATTCCCGGTTAGTCAATGCGGGGACCAAGAAAGAATGGTGATGGTGAGAAGTATCACTTGTACCAAGAATTCTTAAGAGGTGGTGAAATTCTCACAACATTTTTGACATAAAAGATGGTAATACTCCAAGGTAGAGCATAACATAGTTGGATAGTAAGGAACTCAAGGTACAACACAAATCGTGAACCAGTTTTGTGTTGCGGAAATGCAAGAATGTTGTCGATGTTAACACAATCATCGAGGGGCGATGATGGTATTTCTCATCAATAATTCGATAGATATTTTGGAAGAGCTCAGAACATTGATGATGATCATGACACATTTGTCAAGAAATTCATGAGGATGTAACCGGTCGGCGATGACATCAAGTCAAAGGAATGATGAAGCGAAAGGTTATTCGAACCACCAGTACGGTACAAAATCGAAATCAAGCTTGTTGTTCAAGGAAAAATGATATGACGAGGAAGATTTACGTAAGCTTAGCTCATCGTCGAAATTTGTGCTCCGGGAAGGACCAAGTAGCACAGTTAAAATTTAGCACGATAATGATATAGCCGATCAAGCTAGGAATGACTTGAAGGATTAATAAACTCATAAGTAACGAAAAATACTTAAGAGTTATTTTGAGTCGGAGTGCGGAATCGATTCACTTATCGGTGTTCTTGAGTGACTAATAACTCAGAACCCGGGGGAAGTCTGAAATCGGTGAGAAGCAATACTAGATGAAGACCCATAGGAAGCAACACCGTTCTTTGATAATCTCGAGATAACGAAGGGTAATACTTAAAGGAAGGTCAAAATAGAGGTTGCAGAGATGTATTGATCTGCAGAAGGCAAGTACTTTAACTTGCTCGAGAAAAGGAATCAAAGAGTATCAATATGGCCAGAACCATGGTTGCAAAAGACCAGATCCCAGATATAATATGAACTTATACCAAGAAAATAATTAATTTAAGAGAAGCTTCCATGATAGGATCTACATCGTGTCCATGGGCATGAACACAAAGTTCAAGGTCGACTCCCACTTCTTCAATGTATAACCTTCCATTCACTTCTCGTGTTTCAAAAATGGCATTAGTTGTTGAAAGTTTTACCTGGTGCAATACCAGATAAGTATGGCCCGTGAAATCTTACGGGTTCAATCAGATTAGGGAAGGCGTTGGCTCAACCCATCGGGTCATCTTAGGAACATATACCACAAACTTCAGGAGTAAATAACACAAGCTCAAAAGTAGAGCATGGTTGACAAAGCAGAGGATACAATTTACCAAAGGCATTATGTATCCGAGGAAAGGCTCGCATGCTTATTGAATATGAAGGACATTGTTGGATAAAATCCAACAAAGGATCTGGTGGTCCACAAGGGATCTGACGTGAGCATCGATACTCAACTAGAGGAAGAAGAATGCAAGGAGATCAGATTATAGAAACAACTGACTAACTCAAATCTCAAATGCAAAGGAATTATGATTTCCAAATCAGGGAATCAGAAGCAATGCTCTGATTAGGGATGGATAAGTTGAATAGCCTTAGGGTACAATCAACAGCAATTGGATTGGTCGAGAACCAATTCCAGTTAAAAGAATGGCAGCTCAGCCAGAAAGGTAATTTATAAGGATCAATGATGATTGCGTGATTCGCAAACATATTGAGTCAACAGACTCAAAATGATAATGACAAGGGATGCCAATAAGACTACGAGACTTATGGGATTAACCATAATGCAAGCAAGCAAGAATTTCAAGAGGAATAGGATGCTCGGGACTTTTGGAAGATCGAATGGCATTTCGAAGACTTTTGTGAAATACATGAATCAACTGGGGATGAGCGGATACTCGATAAGTGCGAGAAATTATCCGTAGGGGTATTCAGGTGGTAAGGAACTACAAGGCAGTAGGCATAAGTATTCTTGGAACAACAACGAGTATTTCAGGGTATCTTGTAATAATAAGAGCATCTGGGGACTAAGTAAGAACGTCAAGTGTATGTATTTATTCATAGGGATATTTCGGTGGTAGGGAATTGCAAAAGCAATGGGCAGTCCCGAAAGAGTATCGGAAAGTAACTTTGAAATCTTCATGTGCAGCCGGCGATCATCTGGACTGAAGGGCTCTCCGGGAGAAAGCGTTTTCGAGAACCTAAAGTTAGATTTTAGAAAATCATTTAACCCGAATAGAAGAGAGATCAGAATCCCAAAGTATAGACGAGGAATAAAAGATCCTAATACCACCCAAGGGCGACGTGGGCCCGTAAGCCACACAGCCATGTTAGTAAAACAGTTTTCATTGACTAGACTCAACTTCGGCCAAGGAGTTTGGAAGGGGGATTCCTACAGGCAGTCGGCTCTGATACCAACTTGTGACGCCCCCGATTCAATCGTACACTAATCATGCACGCAAACGTGTACGATCAAGATCAGGGACTCACGGGAAGATATCACAACACAACTCTAAAAACATAATAAGTCATACAAGCATCATAATACAAGCCAGGGGCCTCGAGGGCTCGAATACAAGTGCTCGATCATAGACGAGTCAGCGGAAGCAACAATATCTGAGAACAGACATAAGTTAAACAAGTTGCCATAAGATGGCTAGCACAAACTGGGATACAGATCGAAAGAGGCATAGGCCTCCTGCCTGGGATCCTCCTAAACTACTCCTGGTCGTCGTCAACGGCCTGCACATAGTAGTAGGCACCTCCGGTGTAGTAGGAGTCGTCGTCGACGGTGGCGTCTGGCT
Source organism: Triticum aestivum (assembly GCF_018294505.1). NCBI lineage: Eukaryota > Viridiplantae > Streptophyta > Magnoliopsida > Poales > Poaceae > Triticum > Triticum aestivum. Next base: position 50,597,868 of record NC_057796.1, read on the forward strand.
CCTGGGCTCCAGCATCTGGTTGCGACAACCGAGAGGAAGGGAAAGGGGGAAAAGAGGGGGAAAAGAGGGGAAAAGCAACCGTGAGTACTCATCCAAAGTACTCGCAAGCAAGGATCTACACTACATATGCATGGGTATCTGTGTAAAAGGGCAATATCGATGGACTGAACTGCAGAATGCCCGAATAAGAGGTGGATAGCTAGTCCTGTCGAAGACTACGCTTCTGGCAGCCTCCATCTTGCAGCATGTAGAAGAGAGTAGATGGTAAGTTCACCAAGTATCATCGCATAGCATAATCCTACCCGGCGATCCCCTCCTCGTCCTATTAGAGAGCGATCACCGGGTTATATCTGGCACTTGAAAGGGTGTGTTTTATTAAGTATCCGGTTCTAGTTGTCATAAGGTCAAGGTACAACTCCAAGTCGTCGTGTTACCGAAGATCACGGCTAATCGAATAGATAAACTTCCCTGCAGGGGTGCACCACATTACCCAACCGCTCGATCCCATTTGGCCGGACACACTTTCCTGGGTCATGCCCGGCCTCGGAAGATCAACACGTCGCAGCCCTACCTAGGCACAACAGAGAGGTCAGCATGCCGGTCTAAAACCTATGGCGCAGGGGTCTGGGCCCATCGCCCATTGCACACCTGCACGTTGCGTGGGCGGCCGGAAGCAGAACTAGCCCCCTTAATACAAGAGAAGGCTTACGTTCCAATCCGGCGCGCGCCGCTCAGTCGCTGACGTCACGAAGGCTTCGGCTGATACCACGACGCCGAGTGCCCTGTTCCCGCGTAGCTGGTTAGTGCGTATAGGCCAGTGGCCAGACTCAGATCAAATACCAAGATCTCGTTAAGCCTGTTAAGTATCCGCGAACGCCGACCAGGGCCAGTCCCACCTCTCTCCTAGGTGGTCTCAACCTGCCCATCGCTCCGCCACAAAGTAACAGTTGGGGGCCGTCGGGAACCCAGGCCCACCTCTACCGGGATGGAGCTACCTGCCCCTTCAGCCCCCATCTCCGAACAGTATCATAAGTAATGTAACAGTATAAAGTATAAAGCATATGCCCGTGATCACCTCCCGAAATGATCACGGCCCAGTAGTATAGCATGGCGGACGGACAAGAGCATAGGGCCACTGATGGAATACTAGCATCCTCTACTAAGCATTTAGGATTGCAGGTAAGGGTAACAATTGTAGCAACAATGACAGGCTATGCAGCAGAATAGGATTAACCGAAAGCAGTAACATGCTACACTACTCTAATGCAAGCAGTAGAGAGAACGAATAGACGATATCTGGTGATCAAGGGGGGGGGGGGCTTGCCTGGTTGCTCTGGCAAGAAGGGTTTGTCGTCGATGTAGTCAATCACAGGGGTACCGGCATCGGTCTCAGGGTCTACCGGAAAGAAGTAACGGGGGGATGGGACACAATAAATAACAGAGCAATCAAAGCATCTCAAAGCATAACATGACAAACGCGGTGCTAGATGTGCCTTAACGCGGTAGTAGGTGATATCGGCAAAGGGGGGAAACATCCGGGAAAGTATCCCCGGTGTTTCGCGTTTTTGGAGAGATGAACCGGAGGGAAAAAGTTGCGTGTTCGCTATGCTAGGGATGTGTAGCGGATGAACGGACTGCATATTCGGATTCGTCTCGTCGTTCTGATCAACTTTCATGTATAAAGTATTTTCATCCGAGTTACGGATTATTTTATATGAATATCGAAGTTTATTGCATTTTCAGAATTTGTTTTAATTCGTTTTATTTAAAGGAAATTGCTAAGTGCACACAGCAGCAGCTTAGCTACAGTGGCTTACATGTGGGGTCCAGTGGCTAGGTTGATCTAGTCAACATTTGACTGGTCAACACGTGAACAGTACAAGTGGGTCCTCCATGTCATAGGCTTGTATATTTTTATTTGTTTTAACCTTTAATTAGCAGCAGGGTCCACATGTCATTTGGCTATACTTAATCACTAATTAATCTAACTAAAATAAACTAATAGGCCGGCCACCACACGGCCATACGCAAAGGCACTAAGGCCATGGCCACGGCACGTACATGAGGCCTAGGTGCCTGCGGCCTCAACCAACAGCAGTAGTAGCTATAGCGGCACAAGCAACGATGGGTAGCAGCGGCAAGTGCTTGGCAGCAGCTAGCGGGAGCAGTAGCAGGCTGGAAGCACCAGTAGCCGCGCAGCGGCAACAGCAGCAGTACAAGCGGGTAGCAGCAGCGGCTAGCGAGCAGCAGGGGTGGAGCAGTAGCAGCTCGCAAGGCAGCATGAAGCAGCTTGCGGGCGCGGGCGGCATGCAAGGACGACGAGGACGGGAGGGGCGCGGCGTGGGCGCAGAGGCCGCACGCGCGAGCGGTTGCAGGGCACGCTAGGGGCGCGGGCTGGACGCGGGCTGGGTGGTGGGCGCGGTCGCGATGACCGCAGCCACTGGAAGGAACATGGGTGGCACGGGGCGGTGCAACGGAGCGATGAACGAAGGGGGGGAACGAGGGGAATGGGGGTGCCGCTCACAGGGGGAGGCAGAGGACGTGTCCGACGAGGCGGAGAAGCTCCGGTGAGGCAGATCGGGCGCGGGGCAGTGACGGCCGTAGATGAGGAAGACGCTCGATCCCGTCGGTGTAGCGTGGTCCTCGTGGTTCCCTGGTACGGATGCTACGTAGTCGAGGATGACGGAGCTCCTGGACATCTTGGCGCGGCGAGGGGAGGCCGGTGGTCGCGGGATTGACGAAGGCGAGGCGACGACTCTGCTCGGTGAAGAAGAAAACAAGGAGGAAAACGAGAGTGAGGGGATCAGGGGATGGCTAGGGTTCCTGGCGGAGGGAGAGGCGTCAAGGGAGTCCTTATCCATCTCTGCGACCGCGGGATGGCCGACAGCGCGGCATCCGCGCGCTGGACGGACGAGCAGCGTCCACGACACGAGAGGTTGGGGACGACCAACGACTTGGGCTGGGCAGGTCCTGTGCGTCTAGTGCCCATCGAACATATAAACCCTCCTAGACTCGTAGTCACAACCGTTGCCTCCACGTCGCCTTTAAATCGCTATGCCACCGCCTATTAATTCAGTGCCCCGCTGGGGGCATTTTCGTCATTTCATGTCCGCTGCTATAAATAGTGTCGGCAAAGCGAGCGTGGCATCACGCACGCAAGGAGAGAAGCGAGCGAGCGCGGGAGAAAAAAAGCGAGCGAGCGGGCAGCCACATACCTAACCCGTTTCCCCTCCTGCCGTAGCCGCCGCGCCCCCTTCTCCCCTTCTCCATGCTCGCTGCTGCCGACGCCGTCTCCGCCGCTCCCCCGCCTCGAGCCAGCTGCCGCCATGGAGCCTCCGCTCCCCCGCCTCGAGCCACCCCGCACCTCGTCCGTCTCCTCTCCTCCCTCTCACTCGTCTCCTCTCCCGCACCGCCAGCCCCTTCTCTCTCCTCGCCCCAGACATCTCTCTCCTCCCCCACGCAAGCCAGCTCCGGACCTGGAGGAAGAGGAGAGATGCGGGACCTGGAGGATGAAGAGGAGATCCAGGCGTCCCGGCGGTGGCTCGACCGATGCATCACTTATTTTAGAGCGCTATCCATGGATTTGTTGTCTTGTTTGCTTCTGTTCTTGTGTGCTCTAAAAAAGACAACCTGAAAATTATGCTTGTGTTGTGCAGGTTCAGGACCAGTCCATGTCCGAGACGACGTTTGGGAGGTTGTGATTTCATTGGATGTTTTGCAATGTTTCCTCAGAAGGATGAGCCTAGAGGTACCAGAATATTACTATTCAATCTCTTCTCATTTTTCTGCAAGAGTAGATACAGTCTACTGTGTTTGATATGCTAACTGGTTTTGAGGGAGACAAAAAATATGTGTTGCCTCCTGGGAATCACATTGTTCAGTTTTCTTAGCTTCTTACTAATTCTTGATTCTAGGATCCAGTAGACTAGGTGATCATTGTTTATATATGCCCAAACCAATGCATGCTGCTGTAATATATGTGCTTCAGAATCTGGCAGAGCACCTCTTGCTGTTTACATATGCAAATAGTAATTCTTGTTACTCACCCAAGGTATAGTTGTGAAAGTCCTGACCTGAAGGTGGAGATTGTTGATGTGGAATGGCGGCGGAGGTCACCATAAGACCATAAGCAGACTAGCACCCAGCGCCCAGCAGTAGCAATCCAACATAAATACACAAAACAAGCACGAGCAGACACACGCAGCAGCAAAGCACGGGGAATAGAGGTGGATAGCCATCCTGAGATGGCTGTTTTTGGTACCCGTGGCGTGGGGAGCGCCGGTCAGCCCGGCGGACCTTTGAGGTAAGCACGACGCTGGATCAGACACACGCACGGTCGTTGGGGTGCGCGCCGGATCGGCGGCCCGCGGCTGTATACAAGCAACCGGCATGCCGTGGTCATTTGGCCTATCCATCAGCATTATATCTCCTTCATCAATTGTTGTTCTCATATTTTCTTTTATGAAGGCTAGGAACTAGGATGGAATAAACAGATGTCTTAATTGTTGCTTTTCTTAATGCAGATATGGAAGATCTAAAAGCCTCTGTAAGATTTTGGTTCTGCAGAAGCCAATGATCTGGCACGCTGGGACCTTAACTTCTGGAGTGAACGACTGCGGGAAGCAAAATACAATATTGATGAGCTTCTTTCTTTACAGAAGTATATTAGAATTATTGATGAAATTAGCTCCTGGCCATTGCATCATTGCATACTTGTTGGAATTTGATTTGCTCATTAATCATAGATTTAAACTTTTTAGGTCTGATGTATGGGAAAATTATTTGCATTCCTCATCTATCATAGATATATTGACATATTGCTCTCCTTCAAGGCATTGTTGGCTAAGATGTTATTATATATACGCGACATGTTATTGGTTGAATATGATTCATACTTTACAAACTCCTTAAAACTAGAGTAGGATCCAATGAACAGATGGTGAAAAATAAACTGAACACTTGCTTTGATTTGTTCAAATTTTACAGAAACAGTTATAACACACTTCTCTTTGCAAGCTGGATACGAAGAGAAATATGTTAAATAGACGGAAGAAGAAAAAAGGTAAGCGTTGGCAAGTCTGTGTTGGATGCAGTGCATTGCCACGCCAAATCCACACCGGTTGAGGAGGTGGCTCTGCAACATAGAGTCTGGCGTGACGAGGTCTTCATCACAATTAGCTCGAGATGATGCAAGCGTTCCTCATGTCCGCCCAGGACGAGAGATACGATGCGCTGATGTAGTTTTGTAACCAATCATGTCTTTACACAGGCTTGCTAACCTGCATGGTCTGCTATCATGTAGTTTACTATTTTTAGGTAAACTTTCAGAGAAAACACAGAGTCTAATTTTAAGGTGATTATGTCTTATTGGTCTAAGTAGATGGCGGAAGCACATAGCTTCCTCTCTCTGTCTCCCTTTGATTTTGTGCTTGTGATGTACTGTGCGTTTGTGCAATTGCTTTGTGAGCTATGGCTACTACTTGTGCTGCTAGATGTGTGTGCTGGTTCTGCTGCTGCTGGTTGCTTGTGTTGCTGTTATGTGTTATACTGCTACTACCTGCTGCTGGTTGCTTCTTTATTTGGTTAATTGTGACACTGAAAAGCCTTTCTGAAAAGCAAAAATTGAAGAGAAGGCCATGAGATGATGAGATGACCTTCATTTTCAATTTTTTATTTAATAATTGATGAAGGATATGTCATATATTCAGTTGCTAACATTTTTTCTATGGTGTATGTACCTGTCGTTCATTGCATTCGAGGGAGAGGACAACAAGAGTAAGAGAGCCTTGGGACGCGAAGGCAGTAGCACGCAGCGCCATGTCAAGCGCACTGACCTCGGCGACAAGAGACAGTACACTTAACAAGACTAAGAGAGCCTTGGGACAACACTGGACGAGGGCGTCGACTAAAGGAGCGCGAAGACGTCTTCCTCCAAAATCTTGCCGAGGTGCTCCTCTCTCTTTGCCTCTTCTGTTTTCTCTGTACTTTGTATTGGCAGTATTTGCCCTATCCTGTCTGATGATGTGTTCATGAGCTAATTTGTTCTTATAGTGGTTCCAATTTTATTTCTATCTCGCAGGATTTTGTTGCAACGACGCAGTGCTGACTATTTTTGTTTTTGGAATTTGTCAATGAAATTCTGCTCGATCAGGTAAACCTTTTGTTTGGATTGTCGGCCGCCTTGTCTGTATTTGTAGATACTGATTTTGTTGTTTGCTTAATGGCTCATTATTTCACAGGGTTCTTAAATATATGTTCACCAATTCAGATGAACCGCTTCTTTTATGTGCATACTGGATATTGTCATATATGTAGAAGGTTCTACAATATATCAAAGCAAAACAAAACAGAGAGGAGGCTGGGGCTCGGGCAAGGGAGGCTGCGCTCCACCTCTGCATACACAGATGGATGGATGATGAGCGCAGATTCAGGCGCTGCAGCTCACCTCAGAGATGCATGGCCTAAAGAGGCAAATCATGCGTTATTTTTCTTTGCCTTCTGCTTCCTCCGGCACTCTGATTTTGATTGACTAATATATGGGCTTTCTAAAATGTGTATCTGCAAACCTGGGAAAGAAGAGAAGGGAAGAAGGGGAATCTAGAGAACAAAGGTGATTTCTCGCTCTTGTGAACATGGTCATGTATTCTGATGACATGATTTGTGTTGATGTTCTGCGTATAATCAAGAAATAAGATATGAGGACAAGTCTAGGAGAGAAGTATGGTGAAAAGCATTTTTTGCTTTGTTAATGTGAGCTTGCTTATTTGGTTGTGCTTGATATGTTGCCAACCTTTGTCCTTGTCTCCTCCATGCACCTGTCGTGTTCTAGCCTATAGTAGGTTGTACAGGCAGTGGGAGCGCCATTGAAGACCATGGGCGCAGCTTGGTCGAGCTACAATGAGCGCATCTGATTCCAACACATCAAGGTGAGCTTCACACATAGTTCCCTCTTCTATTTATTTCAGGCAATGAGGGATCAGTAGACGCCTAATCTTGTTGTATGAAAAATAGCTTTTCTTTGTCCATGTTATTATCTAGGGATGCCAACACAGAGATGTTATTGATGCATGTGAGCTGCTTTAACTGATTGTATTTTAGAAATACCCCACGATTTTGAAAACCATATAAATGAGTTACTTGAGGGGTGTAAGATCCCTTATCAAATTCTATCATTTGGATCTAACTCTTGTTCCTTAAAACGCTTGCAGGGTTGCATTGGATATTCACAGAACTCCATATCATGTAGTTTGGGCATATCATATACATTATCTTCATAGTTCATGCAGTTTTAGGCTTTTAGCAGTATGAAAAGTCATAGATAATGTAATGGTGACATTTGGGCTTATATAAGTGTTAGTTGTCAGTCTCTGCCCGCATGCATTTGAATGTTGCCTTGGCGACGATCCTTAGGCTTGTCAAAAGTTGTGAATCGATAGGCATTGACAAAAAAAGATCTAAGCTCTATGTTCTGAAAAACAGGTAGAGCAGCAGCTATAGCACCCCTAGAGAGATTGCGTTGATTGATTCTCATCGTATATATAACTCAACTGTTTAAAGTATTCTATATACACTGAAATCGTGCTCATAATTTTTTGAAGTATTCTATATACACTGAAATTGAGCTCATAATTTTTTTTATCATGTACCTTTTCTGCTAAAGATCATTACACTTCTCTTTCATGTACATCAATGTTACTTCCAAAGAAGAGTCCCTCCTAGAGAACAGTTTCTTTTGTCAGAAGGGTGAGTGTGTTGTATATTTTATTGTCCACTAAATCAACTTCTTCTGGTTACATATTGTGACAAAATTAAGTAGGCATAGGCTTCTTCATTGATTCTTATACCGAAACTGAATTTGTATTGTGTTAATACATTATAGTCATCCTTGAAGGACTTGTGTTTTATTGCCATGCATGCTTAATAATTGCTTGCTGAAGCATTGGTCCTAATTTACCACGGGTTTCGCTGGCGTTGTGTTTTCTTTTTGTATATGGTTGCTGCAGTGGAGTCTGCGTAGAAGGTCTGCGTCAGGGTATACATGGGCGTCACCACCAGCCAGCTCGACGAGCTCGCCGCCGAGACCGCCGCCGCGCTCACCGCCTCCCAGCCTGACTATGCCTCCGTACGCTCCCTCTTTCGATCTGTCTCTCCCTTCCGGTCCATTCCGTTCCCCCCTCACGGCGCCCGTGTTCGTGTCTCCTGGCCTGACGTATGTGCGTGTGTGGTTCTTTTGCAGCTTGCGGCAAGGATTGCTGTGTCCAACCTGCCGCCAAGTGGAAATAGTCTGTCTGGCGCTCGTAAATAGAGAGCATTCTGGTAGAAAGGTATAGGAAAGAATATGTAAACTTCTGTCATTTTCTTTGGTCTCTGGAAAATAAATGCTGATATGAGCTGATAAATTGCTAAATTACATGATACAAACTCACTTCTCTTTTTTGATTTTTGGTTTACTTCGTTTTGCTGCAATGGCTCCCCTAGGAATGTTCTTCCATGCTTTGATGTGCACAGTCCAGAAAGTGCATGCATCCAGAAACCAAATAGGATTTTGTGTGTGTTATCTTCTCATAAATCTTGTGCTCGTCCAATAAGAATAAGGTTTGGTGGTATTGCTTTTGTCTGTCACCGGGTAGATTTCAGACTTCAAGGTTGATTTCATCTTGAAATAATCATAGCTGGGGGACGAGGTTTGTAACTGAGGGTCATGTGCAGAGCTGGAGGAAGAAGTTGCGAGGCTTGGAACCCTCCTTGTTGCGAGGCTTGGAACTTTCACTGTGAAGGGCTCAGGGATAGCAGTGAGGAAAATGCCTCTTTAGTTGTAATTGTGCTACTCCTGATGTGCAAGTAAACACTCCTGTGATACTCTTTATGCTAAAATGTTGGTTCTTAGTACAGAGGTGGTGACATTATTTGGTTCTCTGGTATTGATTTGATGATTTGTGGTTAATACATGATGTAATACAATCCACATTGCATTATATTTTCAGTTACATCTCCTACTTACTCACTACTAACATTCTTGCTAATTCGCTTCTTGCGCCATTGGCGCAACCGGGTCATCTAGTAAGGCATAGTAGGCTAGCTAGCTCTTGTTCATAGTGGGCCAAAAGTGCACAGGGCAATTTCAGTTTTAATCTTTTTTTTGTTATACACTTAGCTACTGTTTATACTATTTTGCTACCAAATGAGTTTTGTTTAGTAGGAAACTTCAGACATAAATACTAAGCAATATTATTAGGTTGCACAAAAAGTTTCAAATATTTTTGAATAGTATAAATATTTGTTCAACCGTAAATGGTTAATTTAATTGTAGTTGGCTCTCGTTTTAATGAAATTAGAGGCACATAGTTATTTACAATATGTTGATTGATGCTCTATAATTAGTTAGTGAATATCTACTACCTTTTGAACATTTTTAAATCTCAGTTTGATGAATTTGTAATTTGACTTGTTATTTAAGTTTGAAATTGAACTCGGTTCGGAACGAGTGAGGTTTAGCAAAATTCATTATGATGACCTGGCATTATTAGTCAGAGAATTACTGTAGCTTAATACAGGGATGTCACAAATCTCCTCTACTACAAGAAATCTCGTCCCGAGATTTAAGAGGGGGGGTAAGGGGAAAGTTCTGGTTACGAAATTCTAACGAGTTTTATCGGTATTAGTTGCTCTTCTCGAAGAGGTTGATCCATTACGTCGATGTCTTCATTTCTCTGCTTCGGGTCATCAAGATGAAGTAGGCATCCTTTCTTCGGGAACTCCATCGTACTTATGAAGGATAAGGGGGTATTCCGGAAGAACGGGTCGCTACAGTGTTGCTTATCTGGTAGATAACATCAGGGAAGGTGGCGGAAAGTAACTCTCGGTTTGAACTTAAGACATTATCGAGAGCAAAGTAAGAAGGTGCAAAATAGAAGTTTCAAGCGCATAGACAATCGTTCGTTGTCTGATACGAAATGTGACAGGGGTTCAGAGCAATGGGAAAGTATTGCGTCTGGTACCAGAATAGATCACTAGGCAGGTGGCCCGTGAATCACATACGCAGTCAAGCACGAGGAATAACTTCGACAACGGGGTGTATAGGAGAGTCAGGTTTCGATCCTGTGAAACTGTGGGTTATGGGCCCACCATGTGGGTTAAAAGTAGGAAGGGCGGTGACGTCTTGTATGACCATGTTGGCAACACATGTCAGCGGATAGCCTGTCAGTTATGTCGGTGACAACGTCGGTACCAAGGGCGAGGGATGAAGAGAATCATCTTCCTGCTCGTTGAACGAGGCGGACCAATAGGCAAAGTTCTCGTCCATCGGTGGTTACCGGAATGTCCTCAACAATAGTAACAGGGTCTTGCTGGCAGAATTGTACACCGAGGTGTTTACATAAGTAGGAGAATATTACTCCTTAGATCATATAGATCACAAGAAACGTTAACCCAACAAATGGAAAGGAAAATATGATTATCAGATTAAACAGAACAATGGAAAGGAAAGTGTGTTTAAACACATATTTCAGGGGTATATCCTTCGGAAGGACAAGCAGAGCATGATATCCATGACAGGATATAATGTAGAAAACTCTTTAGGTAAGGGGAGAGAAATTTCATGACATTACCCATACAGTGGTGTTTGGATAATTGAGCAGGAAACATTTAGCATTGGGCTTCAAATGTTCTTGTTGAAAATCGGAGTACCATAGACATGCTTCGAGAGAGCATTGGCATGGTCTTCAGGTGAAGATCAGACTTTGGATACACAAAGGATCCATCAGGAACAACTTGTAGAATAGGTCTTACAATTTCCTCATGGAAGAACAGCTAACCTTGCGAAAAAGGAAACTATAACAATAGGTCCTTCGGCCAGGTGTGCTAGGCATGACATCACCTTACCGGGTCATATAAGGACCAATGTTATAACTCTTTAAAATATACTCCAACCATCATATCTGACCGAGATTCAGATCTGATTGGTGTCAGCATACCCCAGACTCAGGATGCCTGAGAACAAAAAGGTGTTGATTGATGCTCTATAATTAGTTAGTGAATATCTACTACCTTTTGAACATTTTTAAATCTCAGTTTGATGAATTTGTAATTTGACTTGTTCTTTAAGTTTGAAATTGAACTCGGTTCGGAACGAGTGAGGTTTAGCAAAATTCATTATGATGACCTGGCATTATTAGTTAGAGGATTACTGTAGCTTAATACAGGGATGTCACAATGCTGGATAGCGGTCGATGTGTGGAGTAATAGTAGTAGATGCAGAATCGTTTCAGTCTACTTGTCGCGGACGTGATGCCTATATACATGATCATGCGTAGATATTCTCATAACTATGCACTTTTCTATCAATTGCTCGACAGTAATTTGTTCACCCACCGTAGATTATGCTATCTTGAGAGAAGCCACTAGTGAAACCTATGGCCCCCGGGTCTACTTTCCATCATATAAGTTTCCGTCCTATTTTATTTTGCAATCTTTACTTTCCAATCTATATCATAAAAATACCAAAAATATTTATCTTATTATCTCTATCAGATCTCACTTTTGCAAGTGGCCGTGAAGGGATTGACAACCCCTTTATCGTGTTGGTTGCAAGGTTCTTATTTATTTGTGTAGGTACAAGGCGACTTGCATGTAGCCTCCTACTGGATTGATACCTTGGTTCTCAAAAACTGAGGGAAATAGTTACACTACTTTGCTACATCACCCTTTCCTCTTCAAGGAAAAACCAACGCATGCTCAAGAGGTAGCAAGTAGGATTTCTGGCGCCGTTGCCGGGGAGGTGTACACCAAGTCAAGTCAAGATTTGATCTCCCAGCAACTAGCCATTTCTGGCAACGTTGCCGGGGAGATCTACGCACAAGTCAAGACATACCAAGTACCCATCACAAACCCTTATCCCTCGCACTACATTATTTGCCATTTGCCCCTCGTTTTCCTCTCCCCCACTTCACCTTTGCTGTTTTATTCGCCCTCTTTTTTCGTTCGTCTCTATTCACTTGCTTCTTGTGTGCTCGGGTGTTAGATCGTTTGTTTCGTCGTCATGGCTAGTCCTTTATCTGCTCCTTTGTCTCCCGAGTTTGAAGTTCTACACTTCAAACAAAGGCAAGGAGAAAAATTAAAAGATGCTTGGTTTAGGATGATGGAATCTTATCGTAGTTGCACCTTAGAGGTGAATTTCAGAATTTTACTTCGCAATTTTTATGTTGGACTAAATATGTCCCATAGACAACTCTTGGATTGCGTTGCCAAAGGAAATTTTATCGAAATTGATCCCAGTACTGCGCTTGAAATTATAGAGGGGATAGTGGGAACACTACCTCAACAAAAGGGGCCACATCATACCCAGGAAGAGACACAAATTTTTGAGAAGATTTGCGAAGTAACGAAAATTTTACAAAAGTCTCTTGAACCTCTTAAAAGTGTTAGCGGAAATCTTCACCGCATGAATATGTTGATCACCCTTTACAATAAGTGGTTGGATTCGTTAGATCTAAAAATTTCCAAATATGAAGGGAAACGCAAAGAACCTCCCGGATTCGAGCATGACTTCGCTAAAAATTTGAAAACCAAAGATGATAATACCTAGATCTAGTCTTGCCTTTATGCCAAGCTAGGGGCGTTAAACGATAGCGCTTGTTGGGAGGCAACCCAATTTTATTTTTGTTTCTTGCTTTTTATTTCTGTTTAGTAATAAATAATTGATCTAGCCTCTGGTTAGATGTGATTTTATGTTTTAATTAGTGTTTGTGCCAAGTAAAACCTATAGGATCTTCTTGGATGATAGTTATTTGATCTTGCTGAAAAAGTCAGAAACTTTCTGCTCATGAAAACAATTGTTAAAAATCACCAGAACGTGATAAAATACTGATTCCAATTGCAGTAGATCAATAAACAAATTATTTAGGTCTTCCTAGTTTGGTAGAATTTTTGAGTTACAGAAAATTTGCGTTTGATACCGATTACTACAGACTGTTCTGTTTTTAACAGATTCTGTTTTTCGTGTGTTGTTTGCTTATTTTGATGAATCTATGGCTAGTATCGGGGGGTATGAACCATAGAGAAGTTGGAATACAGTAGATTTAACACCAATATAAATAAAGAATGAGTTCATTACAGTACCTTAAAGTGGTGGTTTGTTTTATTTCGCTAACGGAGCTCATGAGATTTTCTGTTGAGTTTTGTGTTGTGAAGTTTTCAAGTTTTTGGGTAAAGATTTGATGGATTATGGAACAAGGAGTGGCAAGAGCCTAAGCTTGGGGATGCCCAAGGCACCCCAAGGTAAAATTCAAGGACAACCAAAAGCCTAAGCTTGGGTATGCCCCGGAAGGCATCCCCTCTTTCGTCATCGTCTATCGGTAACTTTACTTGATGCTATATTTTTATTCACCACATGATATGTGTTTTGCTTGGAGCGTCTTGTATGATTTGAGAATTTGCTTTTTAGTTTACCACAATCATCCTTGCTGTACACACCTTTTGGGAGAGACACACATGAATCGGAATTTATTAGAATACTCTATGTGCTTCACTTATATCTTTTGAGCTAGATAATTTTGCTCTAGTGCTTCACTTATATCTTTTTAGAGCACGGTGGTGGTTTTATTTTATAGAAATTATTTATCTCTCATGCTTCACTTATATTATTTTGAGAGTCCTTTAAAACAACATGGTAATTTGCTTTGGCTATAAAATTAGTCCTAATATGATAGGCATCCAAGATGGATATAATAAAAACTTTCATATAGAGTGCATTGAATACTATGAGAAGTTTGATTCTTGATGATTGTTTTGAGATATGAAGATGGTGATATTAAAGTTGTGCTAGTTGAGTAATTGTGAATTTGAGAAATACTTGTGTTGAAGTTGGCAAGTCCTGTAACATGCACGTATGGTAACCGTTGTGTAACAAATTTGAAACATGAGGTGTTCTTTGATTGTCATCCTTATGAGTGGCGGTCGGGGACGAGCGACGGTCTTTTCCTACCAATCTATCCCCCTCGGAGCATGCGCGTAATGCTTGGTTTTTGATGACTTGTAGATTTTTGCAATAAGTATGTGAGTTCTTTATGACTAATGTTGAGTCCATGGATTAAACGCACTCTCACCCTTCCATCATTGCTAGCCTCTTTGGTACCGTGCATTGCCCTTTCTCACCTTGAGAGTTGGTGCAAACTTCGCCGGTGCATCCAAACCCCGTGATATGATACGCTCTATCACACATAAACCTCCTTATATCTTCCTCAAAACAGCCACCATACCTACCTAATATGGCATTTCCATAGCCATTCCGAGATATATTGCCGTGCAACTTCCCACCGTTTCATTTATTATGACACGCTTCATCATTGTCATATTGCCTTGCATGATCATGTAGTTGACATCGTATTTGTGGCAAAGCCACCATGCATAATTTTTCATACATGTCACTCTTGATTCATTGCCCATCCCGGTACACCGCCGGAGGCATCCATGTAGAGTCATATTTTGTTCTAAGTATCGAGTTGTAATCTTTGAGTTGTAAATAAATAGAAGTGTGATGATCATCATTATTAGAGCATTGTCCCAAAAAAAGAAAAAAAGAAAAAAGAGAAGAAAGGCAAAAAAAGGCCCAAAAAAATAAAAAATAAAAGGGACATTGTTATTATCCTTTTCCACACTTGTGTTTCAAAGTAGCACCATGATCTTCATAATAGAGAGTCTCTTAGTTTGTCACTTTCATATACTAGTGGGAATTTTTCATTATAGAACTTGGCTTGTATATTCCAACAATGGGCTTCCTCAAATGCCCTAGGTCTTCGTGAGAAAGAAAGTTGGATGCACACCCACTTAGTTTCTTTTGTTGAGCTTTCATACATTTATAGCTCTAGTGCATCCGTTGCATGGCAATCCCTACTCCTTGCATTGACATCAATTGATGGGCATCTCCCTAGCCCGTTGATTAGCCGCGTCAATGTGAGACTTTCTCCTTTTTTGTCTTCTCCACATAACCCCCATCATCATATTCTATTCCACCCATCGTGCTATAACCATGGCTCACGCTCATGTATTGCGTGAAGGTTGAAAAAGTTTGAGATTACTAAAGTATGAAACAATTGCTTGGCTTGTCATCGGGGTTGTGCATGACGAGAGCATTCTTGTGTGACAAAAATGGAGCATGACCAAACTATATGATTTTGTAGGGACGAACATTCTTTGGCCATGTTATTTTGAGAAGACATGACTGCTTAGTTAGTATGCTTGAAGTATTATTATTTTTATGTCAATATTACACTCTTATCTTGAATCTTTCGGATCTGAACATTCATGCCACAAGAAATAAAATTACATTGAAGATTATGTTAGGAAGCATGCCACATCAAAAATTCTGTTTTTATCATTTACCTACTCGAGGACGAGAAGGAGTTAAGCTTGGGGATGCTTGATACGTCTCCAACGTATCTATAATTATTTATTGTTCCACGCTATTATATTATCTATTGGATGTTTAATGGGCTTTATTATACACTTTTATATTATTTTTGGGACTAACCTACTAACCAAAGGCCCAGTGCAAATTGCTGTTTTTTTGCCTATTTCAGTGTTTCGCAGAAAGGGAATATTAAACGGAATCCAAACGGAATGAAACCTTCGGGAGTGTTAATTTTTGGAACAAACGTGATCCAGGAGACTTGGAGTGGACGTCAAGGAAGCAACGAGGCGGCCACGAGGCAGGGAGGCGCGCCCCCCACCCTCATGGGCCCCTCGTGGCTCCACCGACCTACTTCTTTCGCCTAAAACATCAAAGAGCATGACGAAACCCTATTTCCACCGCCGCAACCTTCTGTACCTGTGAGATCCCATCTTGGGGCCTTTTCCCGCGCTCCACCGGAGGGGGAATCGATCACGGCGGGCTTCTACATCAACACCATAGCCTCTCCGATGATGTGTGAGTAGTTTACCACAGACCTTCGGGTCCATAGTTGTTAGCTAGATGGCTTCTTCTCTCTCTTTGGATCTCAATACAAAGTTCTCGATTCTCTTGGAGATCTATTTGATGTAATTCTTTTTGCGGTGTGTTTGTCGGGATCCGATGAATTGTGGGTTTATGATCAAGATTATCTATGAACAATATTTGGTTCTTCTCTGAATTCTTATATGTATGATTTGATATCTTTGCAAGTCTCTTCGAATTATTAGTTTGGTTTGGCCTACTAGATTGATCTTTCTTGCAATGGGAGAAGTGCTTAGCTTTGGGTTCAATCTTGCGGTGTCCTTTCCTAGTGACAGTAGGGGCAGCAAGGCACATATTGTATTGTTGCCATCGAGGATAAAAAGATGGGGTTTATATCATATTGCTTGAGTTTATCCCTCTACATCATGTCATCTTTCCTAATGCGTTACTTCGTTCTTATGAACTTAATACTCTAGATGCATGCTGGATAGCGGTCGATGTGTGGAGTAATAGTAGTAGATGCAGAATCGTTTCGGTCTACTTGTCGCGGACGTGATGCCTATATACATGATCATGCCTAGATATTCTCATAACTATGCGCTTTTTTGTCGGCGTTCTGGGAACGGGGGTCCCCAGACTTGCCTGCCTGCGGCCCGCGGCGTGGCTAAGCCAGCAGGCCGTACGGCCCATCTTCATCAACAAGGCATCCAGGACCCTCGCGAGGGGCCAAGCCTCACGAGGCGGACGATGCAAGACCTCCTCAGGAGTGGCCTAGTCAGGCAGGCTCACGAGGAGCGGAGATATCAAGGTAGGGCAAACCTCACGAGGCTCTCGTGACGTGAGCCATGACGATCGACACCAGGCGGGCACCAGAGCGCGCAGCGTCCTTGTTTCCTCTTTGGTGCTAAGGAAGCCAGCGCAGGCGAGGAGTACCGAGGCATCAGGCAAAGGTTGCTATATTGGTGCAACGAGACCATGACCAGGAGGACGGCAAGACGGAGGTCATCGTGGAGCCCAAGACGGCGTCACCACCAGAGCCTTTTGCAGGCGAAGACCACTTTTGTCAGGATAGCTTGTACTAGCTGCCCCCTTCAAATTTGCCCGCCGTTGTTGGCTCCCTTCCCGCTCAATATTTGGGAAGAGGATCAGGGCCTATATAAGTAGAGCTAGCCACCACAGTAGGGGGGATCGAGCAGTTCATCCAACTCTCACCCGCTAAGTCACCAAGCACAAGAACACCTCAACCTCAGGAGGCTGTTCTTCCCTTTGTACTGTTCATCATCAGCCCAAGAGGCAATCCACCACCACCACACTGGAGTAGGGTATTACACCACAACGGTGGCCCGAACCAGTATAAATCTCGTGTCTTTCTGTGTCATGAGTTCGTCGAGTTCGTCCGCGAGATCTTAGCGAGCTAGGGCGTAGATCGATAGGAGGGAAAGAATTCGCATGCACCCGAGTGTTCGAACCTTAAGGGTTTACCGGAACCCCACATCCGATATTTGGCGTGCCAGGTAGGGGTGTGCCAGAGCTCCTCTCCACCAACCTGCGCCCCGCGCCGCCGCACTTCGCCCCCATGGTAGGTGCCCCGCCATCCACCTCTGCGGCCGACATCGACAGCAGGGTGTCTGGGTACCGAGCCCTGGCCCCCGCCCTACGGCGAGTGCGGTGGCCAACCAAGTTTAAGCCAGAGATGCCACCGTGTTACGACGGCGCGGCAGACCCGACGCCGTTCCTGCTGGCGTACGAGGAGGATGTCCTCGAAGCCGGAGGCAACGACAAGATCATGGCCAACTGGTTCCTCATGGCCCTTGCCGGCGAGCCGCACGCCTGGCTGCTCAACCTCCTGGGATCCACGGTGGCCTCCTGGGGGGAGCTCCGTGACCTCTTCACCGCTCGCTACGCGGTGCCGGCGCACCGCGCAGTTGCGGCCCTGCTGGGCGGCTCTCAAGCACCGCCTTCAGGCCGCCATGTCAAGCCGTTCCTCCGTCAGATCGGGGCCACCTCCAAGCGCCCGGGGGCTCCGCCGGGTTGGGCTGCGCCAGAGGCCGACCTCACCTTCGGCTCAGAGGACCACCCCGACTCCACCGCCGAGTGCGACTTGCTGTGCTTCCTGGATGTGTTCTCAGGGTATCATCAAATCAAGATGGCGGTGGAAGATGTGGAGAAGACAGCTTTCCTGATACCATGTGGGGTGTACTGCTACACCTGCATGCCCTTCGGGTTGCGCAACACGGGCGCGACCTTTCAGCGGTTGATGCACATCGCCCTGGGGCCGCAGCTCGGGAGAAACACAGAGGCCTACGTCGACGACATAGTGGTAAAGTCTCGCGAGGCGAGGACATTGATTCAAGACTTGGAGGAGACCTTCGAGAGCCTGCGCCAGGTGAACTTGAGGCTTAACCCGGAGAAGTGCGTGTTCGGCGTCCCCTTCGGCAAGCTGCTGGGATTCCTCGTATCCCACAGAGGGATCGAGGCGAACCCGGAGAAGATCAAGGCCATCGAGGACATGAGCCCACCACAGATCCTCAAAGAGATGCAAAAGCTAGCAGGACGGGTGACCGCATTAGGGCGTTTCATCTCCAAACTGGGAGAGCGCGCCTTACCCTTCTTCAAGCTCATGAATAAGAAGGGACCGTTCGAGTGGACCCCGGAGGCCGACCAGGCCTTCCGAGACCTCAAGAAATACCTTACCAGCCCCCCGGTGATGGTGGCACCACGACCTCTCGAGCCCCTGGTACTCTACCTTGCCGCCACCCCGTACTCCGCCAGCGCGGCGCTGGTGGCGGTTCGGGAGGAGCGCCAAGCCAAGGGCGCGCTATGCCAAGCTGGAGCTGAAGTGGCGCAGGGTCAGGAAGGCGCAGCAAAGGCATCAACGGTGGAAGACCAAGCTCGGCAGGGCAACATCGCAGAAGCTCCTGAGGACAGGTAGGTCTCAGGAACCCCTCCACCTCAGGATATGCCCCAATCTCCGCAGGGCCCGAGCCTCGACCGTGTGCCAGCCCTCGTTGAACACCCGGTGTACTTCGTCAGCACCGTACTGCGGGACGCGAGGGCACGCTACCCCATGCCCCAGAAACTCCTGCTCGCACTCTTGGTGGCATCACGCAAGCTGTGAGACTACTTCCAGGGCCACCCCATCAAGATCGTCTTGGCCTACCCATTGGAGAGGGTGCTCAGGAGCCCTAACTCAGCCGGAAGGGTCGCTGAGTGGAACATCGAGTTGCAAGCATTCCAGTTGGAGTTCAGCACTACCAGGGTCATCAAGGGGGCTGCGCTCGCTCACTTTGTGGCAGAATGGACGGATGCCCCGACACTTGAGGAAGGAGAAGACCGGTCCACCTCCCCAGGGAGCGAGGCTCCAGACGGCTGGGTCATGTATTTCAATGGCGCCTTCGCGCACCAGGGCGCGAGGGCTGGAGCAGTGCTCATCTTGCCCACTCAGGACAAGCTCTACTACGCCGTGCAACTCTGCTTTTAGCACGGCGAGAAGGTCTCCAACAATATTGCAGAATACGAAGGCCTCATAGCTGGCCTGAAGGCTGCGGCAGCTCTAGGGGTGAAGCGCCTTACCGTCGGAGGCGACTCGCAACTCCTCGTCAACTTCTCCAACAAGGTGTATGAGCCGAAGGACGAGCATATGGAGGCCTACCTCGCGGAGGTGCGCAAGATGGAAAAACAGTTCTCGGGCCTGGAGCTGCAGCACGTGCCCCAGGGCACCAACAAGGAAGCCGACGACATCGCCAGGAGAGCATCCAAGCGGCAACCGCAAGAGCCCGGTGTCTTTGAGGAGCGGCTCTTCAAGCCATCAGCTACACCACCTCTTTCAAGCACGACTCAGCCTCGGGAGGAGCTCCCACAGCCTCCAGTCACGGGAGCCCTAGCCTGCGGCCCGACCTCAGGAGCTCGGTTGCTCTTGGCGCTCGAGCCCCAGGGGGAATGCTGGACCAAGGAATTCAAGGAGTACCTGACGCACGGGACGCTGCCGGAGAAGGAAGAGGACGCGGAGCGCGTGGCCCGGCAACCCACGACATACTGTATCCAAGACGGCGAGTTATACAGGAAAAGACCGAACGATGTCACGGTGCGCTGCATCTCCAGTGATCAAGGAAGGGAGTTGCTGATTGACATACACGGCGGGGACTGCGGACACCACTCGTCGTCACGGACCCTCGTCGGCAAGGTGTTCCGCAGTGGATTCTACTGGCCTACAGCACTCAACGACGCAGCCGAGCTGGTGAAGTCCTGCGAAGCTTGCCAATTCCACGCCAAGAAAATCCATCAGCCTGCTCAGGGCCTCCAAACCATCCCGCTCAGATGACCGTTCGTGGTCTGGGGGCTGGACATCTTAGGCCCATTCCCTCGGGCGCTAGGGGGTTACCGCTATCTCTACGTCGCCATCAACAAGTTCACCAAGTGGGCGGAAGTGGAAGCCGTCCGTACCATCCCAGCCGGCTCTGCTGTCAAGTTCATCAAGGGCCTCGTGAGCCGCTTCGGGGTCCCCAACCGTATCATCACAGATAACGGTTCACAGTTTACTAGCAACCTCTTGAAAACCTACTGTGCTAACCTTGGAACGCAGATCTGCTACGCTTCAGTGGCCCACCGCAGGAGTAATGGTCAGGCCGAACGCGCTAACGCGGAGGTCCTGAGGGGCCTCAAGACCAAGACCTTCAAGAAGAAGCTGGAGGCCTGCGGCAGGGGCTGGCACGACGAGCTCCAGTCCGTGCTGTGGTCCATCCGCACCACCGCCACCAAGCCAACGGGCGAGACTCCATTCTTCCTCATCTACGGAGCTGAAGCAGTCCTTCCTCACGAGGTCAAGCATCGCTCCACACGGGTCCTGGCGTTCAATGAAACACAGCAGGACGCCACGCGGGGGATCGATCTCGTGCTCGGGGAAGAACGTCGTCGCGAAGCTGCACTGAGGGCGGCGAGGTACCAGCAAGCGCTGTGGCGATACCACTGCCGCAACATCCGATCCAAGACACTCGAGACAGGTGACCTATTCCTGAGGCGGGTCCTCTCCAGGGAAGGGCTGCATAAGCTTTCACCAATGTGGGAGGGCCCGTTCAGGGTCGTCCACATCTCCAGGCCTGGCGCCGTGCGCCTCGAGACACAAGACGGGGTACCTGTCCAAAACGCCTGGAACATCCAGCACCTCCGGAAGTTCTACCCATGAAGCAAGGCCCAGAGCCTGTGAAGAAAGGCCCAGAGCCTGTGAAGAAGGCCCGGTGCCTGTGAAGAATCGCCGCCCGTGACACTCTCACGTAATAATGAGTTGGGGCTGTACACGCCCCGGAGTCTCAGGAGCGCCGGCCTCAGGCCCTGGGGCCCCCGCCCATGCCTAGTGGCAGCACTTAGCTCCGCGCTGGTGAGAAGACTTGAAGACTAGATTAGGTGCCGGACGCGGCTTTTCATTTGCTTTTTGTAGTTGGCTCGCTTTTCCTTAATCGAAGTTTGCTTTTGGCGTTCCTTGCTGATTTGGTTCCCTCGCCTCTCACCGCATTTTTCCGGCTCGGGTTTGCTCGTGTTCGCTCTCTCGCATACCTCACGAGGGGGCTAGGAAGGTGCCCTCGCGAGCATTTTTCTCATCTCTGCCTTCTCGCGAGCCACCCTCGTTCGATCCCAAAAGCTGGCACACCTCTCCTAGTCCGTGCCCCTCGGGTACCGCAATACAAAGCACCAGGTCAGGGCCTGGGTGAATGGCAAATCTTTGAACACACTTCCTAACGAATTTTTGTAGTCCCTGAGCAAATGCAGGATGCCAAGGCAAGATGGACACGAGGAAATGAACACCTCGTGAGGAAGGGAGCGTCCTGAATATACCAGGTTAAGTTATCTTTGCGCAAAATAACGACATGGCACAGGAACAACACGCATAGTGCAATAACCGAGGAACCATAGTTCGGTACACGCCCCCTGGGGCCATACTGGTTTCGTTCTTGATGCAGGAAAAGGAGTAAAACAAAAGTAGCGTTGGAGCGATCCGCGGAGGCAGGCCCCTAGCGGCACCCCGAGCCTAGCCGGATCCTTCCTCGCGCTTCACGGAGGCGCGGCGACGAGATGACCCACTGCCGCCTTCAAAGCGGGCGCGGCGGCTGGTCGTAGCCGCCACTGCTGGAGCTGTCGTCGGAGGAAGAGCCGCCGTAGCTGGACGAGACATGGTCGCCGCTGAGGGCAGGCTCGCCCTCATCCTCGTCGCGACCGTCACCAAGGCCGAGCACCTCCTCACCGTCGTTCGCCTCGGGGCAGCACCCGGCGCGGCGACCAACTTCCCCAAACACCCTCACATAGAGGGTCGATCCACCATTGTACTTGAAGTGGAGGGTGCACCGCTTGCCCAGGCCACGCGCGCGGGCGAACGTCTGCCAGCCGCGGGCCAGGGCTATGTTTCCCGCGGCGGAAGTCTCAACCGCAACCCAAGAGGCCTTGCTACAGCAACCATCCGCCTGCAACCAGAGTCCGCCTGGACCAGAGGCCGGCAGTTCGCCAGCGAAGAAGCGCGGGAGTTGGAGCCAGTTGCCGGCCGGGTTCTCCGACCAGACGACAAACTTCGGCGACACCTTCGCCGTGTGAAGGCGCGGACGCGGGGGCCACGCCACCATAGCACGCCTCCCCTCGTCAACTGGACCGCCATGGCTGGGACGACCCCCTCCGCATGCCACGGCACCGCTATGACTGTGGGCCACGGCGGGGGTCGCGGCGTGCTTGCATGGACGGCCGTGTCCGCGCTTGGGCGCCGGGGAGCCGGCTCCCTCGCGAGGGGCCTTTCCCTTCTCGGCGGTAGGGAACTTCCTTCGTGGTGCCATCGGTGGCACAGCAAGCAATGGAGCAAGGAGGAAGAAGCAAGCGAGCAAGGAAGAGATGGGCAACGGGGGCTCCGCCCCCTCCCCATTTATAGCAAGAGAAGGCCAACCGGCGCCTCCCACAATCGCAGGTAATGATGGTTTTCCTTGCATGTCGCAGGGACTTGTCAAGTCGAGCAGTTGCCGAGGCAGCGTGGGGAAGCGGAGACGCCCACGTCCAATCAACCGCCATGCGTCAACAGAGGCCGCAGGCTTTTGGGGCCCATGGTGCTCCGTACTTGACCCTTGGCTTCGCCGCGAAGCCAAGCCCAAGCGCACCTTGGGCCCGGAGGCTACTGTGGGCGTTCTGGGAACGGGGGTCCCCAGACTTGCCTGCCTGCGGCCCGCGGCGTGGCTAAGCCAGCAGGCCGTACGTCCCATCTTCATCAACAAGGCATCCAAGACCCTCGCGAGGCGGACGACGCAAGACCTCCTCAGGAGTGTCCTAGTCAGGCAGGCTCACGAGGAGCGGAGATATCAAGGCGGGGCAAACCTCACAAGGCTCTCGTGACGTGAGCCATGACGATCGACACCAGGCGGGCGCCAGGCGGTCACCAGAGCGCGCAGCGTCCTTGTTTCCTCTTTGGTGCTAAGGAAGCCAGCGCAGGCGAGGAGTACCGAGGCATAAGGAAAAGGTTGCTATATCGGTGCAACGAGACCAAGACCAGGAGGACGGCAAGACGGAGGTCATCGTGGAGCCCAAGACGGCGTCACCACCAGAGCCTTTTGCAGGCGAAGACCACTTTTGTCAGGATAGCTTGTACTAGCTGTCCCCCTTCAAATTTGCCCGCCGTTGTTGGCTCCCCTCCCGCTCAATATTTGGGAAGAGGACCAGGGCCTATATAAGTAGAGCTAGCCACCACAGTAGGGGGGATCGAGCAGTTCATCCAGCTCTCACCCGCTAAGTCACCAAGCACAAGAACACCTCAACCTCAGGAGGCCGTTCTTCCCTCTGTACTGTTCATCATCAGCCCAAGAGGCAATCCACCACCACCACACTGGAGTAGGGTATTACAACACAATGGTGGCCCGAACCAGTATAAATCTTGTGTCTTTCTGTGTCGTGAGTTCGTCGAGTTCGTCCGCGAGATCTTAGCGAGCTAGGGCGTAGATCGGTAGGAGGGAAAGACTTCGCGCGCACCCCAGTGTTCGAACCTTAAGGGTTTGCCGGAACCCCACATCCGACACTTTTCTATCAATTGCTCGACAGTAATTTGTTCACCCACCGTAGATTATGCTATCTTGAGAGAAGCCACTAGTGAAACCTATGGCCCCCGGGTCTACTTTCCATCATATAAGTTTCCGTTCTATTTTATTTTGCAATCTTTACTTTCCAATCTATATCATAAAAATACCAAAAATATTTATCTTATTATCTCTATCAGATCTCACTTTTGCAAGTGGCTCTGAAGGGATTGACAACCCCTTTATCGCGTTGGTTGCAAGGTTCTTATTTGTTTGTGTAGGTACAAGGCTGTCGGATGTGGGGTTCCGGCAAAACCCTTAAGGTTCGAACTCTGGGGTGCGCGCGAAGTCTTTCCCTCCTACCGATCCACGCCCTAGCTCACTAAGATCTCGCGGACGAATTCGACGAACTCGCAACACAGAAAGACATGAGATTTATACTGGTTCGGGCCACCGTTGTGGTGTAATACCCTACTCCAGTGTGGTGGCGGTGGATTGCCTCTTGGGCTGATGATGAACAGTACAAGGGGAAGAACAGCCTCCTGAGGTTGAGGTGTTCTTGTGGCTAGGGTAGGCTCTCGATCAGATCAGATCAAGTTGAGATGCCCCTACTGTGGTGGCTAGTTCTACTTATATGGGCCCTGGTGCTCTCCCCAAATATTGAGCGGGAAGGGAGCCAACAACGGCGGGCAAATTTGAAGGGGGACAGCTAGTACAAGCTATCCTGACAAAAGTGGTCTTCGCCTGCGAAAGGCTCTGGTGGTGACGCCGTCTTGGGCTCCACGATGACCTCCGTCCTGCCGCCCTTCTGCTCTTGGTCTTGTTGCACAGATATGGCAACCTTTGCCTGATGCCTCGGTACTCCTCGTCTGCGCTTGCCTCCTTAGCACCAAAGAGGAAACAAGGACGCTGCGCGCGCTGGCGTCCCCCTGGCGCCCGCCTGGTCTCGATCGTCATGGCTCACGTCACGAAAGCCTCGTGAGGTTTGCCCTGCCTTGATATCTCCGCTCCTCGTGAGCCTGCCTGGCTAGACCACTCCTGAGGAGGTCTTGCGTCGTCCACCTCGCGAGGCTTGGCCCCTCGCGAGGGTCTTGGATGCCTTGTTGATGAAGATGGGCCGTACGGCCCGCTGACTTAGCCACGCCGTGGGCCGCAGGCAGGCAAGTCTGGGGACCCCCGTTCCCAGAACACCGACAGTAGCCCCCGGGCCCAAGGTGCGCTCGGGCTTGGCTTCGCGGCGAAGCCAAGGGTCAAGTACGGTGCACCGCGGGCCCCAAAAGCCTGCGGCCTCGGTTGACGCGTGGCAGTTGATTGGATGTGGGCGTCTCCGCTTCCCCACGCTGCCTCGGCAACTGCACGACTTGACAAGTCCCTGGTGCGTTCGGGGCGCCCTCCTCCTTGCGAGGCGTTTATTTCCTCGTGTCCATCTTGACCTGTTTGCTCAGGAACTGTGAAAATTCATTAGAAGGTGCGCTAAGAGATTCGCCGTTCACCCGAGCCTTGACCTGGCGCTTTGCATCGCGGTACCCGAGGGGCACGGACTAGGAGGGATGCGCCAGTTTTTGGGTTCGCACGAGGGTCGCTCGCGAGAAGGCAGAGAGGAGAGAAATGCTCGCGAGGCAGGTAGGAGAGAAATGCTCGCGAGGGCACCTGTCTAGCCCCCTCGCGAGGCATGCGAGAGAAAGAACACAAGCGAACCAGAGCCAGAAAATGCAGTAAGAGGCGAGGGAACCGAATTAGCAAGGAACACCAAAGGCGAACTTCGATTTAAGAAAAAGCGAGCCAACCACGAAAAGCAAATGAAAAGCCGCGTCCGGCACCTAGTATAGTCTTCAAGTCTTCTCACCAGCGCGAAGCTAAGTGCTGCCACTAGGCGTGGGCGGGAGCCCCAGGGCCTGAGGCCGACGCTCCTGAGACTCCGGGGCGTGTACAGCCCCACTCATTATTACGCGAGAGTGTCACGGGCGGCGATTCTTCATAGGCACCGGGCCTTCTTTACAGGCTCTGGGCCTTTCTTCACAGGCTCTGGGCCTTGCTTCATGGGTAGAACTTCCGGAGGTGCTGGATGTTCCAGGCGTTCTGGATGGGCATCCCGTCCTACGTCTCCAGGCGCGCCACACCAAGCCTGGAGACATGGATGACCCTGAACGGGCCCTCCCACATGGGCGAAAGCTTGTGAAGCCCTTCCCTGGAGAGGACCCGCCTCAGGACGAGGTCGCCCACCTCGAGCGTCCTGGAGCGGACGTTGCGGCATAGGTATCGCCGCAGCGCTTGTTGGTACCTTGCCGCCCTCAATCCAGCTTCGCGATGGCATTCCTCCCCCAGCACGAGATCCATCCCCCGCGTGGCGTCCTGCTACGTTTCGTCAAACTCCAGGACCCGTGCGGAGCGATGCTTGACCTCGTGAGGAAGGACTGCTTCAGCTCCATAGACGAGGAAGAATGGAGTCTCGCCCGTTGGCTTGGTGGTGGTGGTGCGGATGGACCACAGCACGGACTGGAGCTCGTCGTGCCAGCCCCTGCCGCATGCCTCCAGCTTCTTCTTGAAGGTCCTGGTCTTAAGGCCCTTGATGAACTACGAGCCGTTATCTGTGATGATGCGGTTTGGGATCCCGAAGCAGCTCACGAGGCCCTTGATGAACTTGACAGCAGAGCCGGCCGGGATGGTACCGACGGCTTCCACTTCCGCCCACTTGGTGAACTTGTCGACGGTGACATAGAGATAGCGGTAGCCCCCTGGCGCCCGAGGGAACGGGCCTAAGATGTCCAGCCCCCAAACCGCGAACGGCCACGTGAGCGGGATGGTCTGGAGGCCCTGAGCTGGCTGGTGAATTTGCTTGGCGTGGAATTGGCAAGCCTCGCAGGACTTCACCAGCTTGGCTGCGTCGTTGAGTGCCGTAGGCCAGTAGAATCCACTTCGGAACACCTTGCCGATGAGGGTCCGTGACGACGAATGGTGCCCACAGTCCCCGCCGTGTATGTCAACCAGCAACTCCCTTCCTGGATCACTGGAGATGCAGCGCAGCGTGACATCGTTCGGTCGTTTCCGGTACAACTCGCCGTCTTGGATACAGTATGCCGTGGCCTGCCGGGCCACGTGCTCTGCATCCTATTCCTTCTCCGGCAGCGTCCCTTGCATCAGGTACTCCTTGAATTCCTTGATCCAGCATTCCTCCTGGGGCTTGAGCGCCAAGAGCAGCCGAGCTCCTGAGGTCGGGCCACAGGCTGGGGCTCCCGTGGCTGGAGGCTGTGGGAGCTCCTCCCGAGGCTGAATCATGCTTGAAAGTGGTGGTGTAGCTGATGGCTTGAAGAGCCGCTCCTCAAAGACACCGGGCTCTTGCGGTTGCCGCTTGGATGCTCTCTTGGCGATGTCGCCGGCTTCCTTGTTGGTGCCCCGGGGCACGTGCTGCAGCTCCAGGCCCGAGAACTGCTTTTCCATCTTGCGCACCTACGGGAGGTATGCCTCCATATGCTCGTCTTTTGGATCGTATACCTTGTTGGAGAAGTTGACGAGGAGTTGCGAGTCGCCTCCGACGGTAAGGCGCTTCACCCCTAGAGCTGCCGCAGCCTTCCGGCCAGCTATGAGGCCTTCGTATTCTGCGATATTGTTGGAGACCTTCTCGCCGTGCTGAAAGCAGAGTTGCACGGCGTAGTAGAGCTTGTCCTGAGTGGGTGAGATGATCCCTGCTCCAGCCCCCGCGCCTTGGTGCGCGAAGGCAGCATCAAAATACATGACCCAGCCGTCTGGAGCCTCGCTCCCTGGTGAGGTGGACCGGTCTTCACCTTCCTCAAGTGTTGGGGCATCCGTCCATTCTGCCACAAAATCAGCAAGCGCGGCCCCCTTGATGACCCTGGTAGTGCTGAACTCCAACTGGAATGCTTGCAGCTCAATGTTCCACTCAGCGACCCTTCCAGCTGAGTTGGGGCTCCTGAGCACCCTCTCCAATGGGTAGGCTGAGACGACCTTGATGGGGTGGCCCTGGAAGTAGTGTTGCAGCATGCGTGAGGCCACCAAGAGTGCGAGCAGGAGTTTCTGAGGCATGGGGTAGTGTGCCCTCGCGTCCCGCAGCACGGTGCTGACGAAGTACACCGGGTGTTTGACGAGGGCTGGCACACTGTCGAGGCCCGGGTCCTGCGGAGATTGGGGCATCTCCTGAGGTGGAGGGGTTCCTGAGACCTGACTGTCTTTAGGAGTTTCTGCAGCGTTGTCCTGCCGAGCTTGGTCTTCTGCCGCTGAGGCCTTTGCTGCGCCTTCCTGACCCTGCACCACTTAAGCTCTGGCTTGGCGCAGTGCGCCCTTGGCTTGGCGCTCCTCCCGAACCGCCACCAGCGCCGCGCTGGTGGAGTACGGGGCGGCGGCAAGGTAGAGTACTAGGGGCTCGAGAGGCCGTGGTGCCACCATCACCGGAGGGCTGGTAAGGTATTTCTTGAGGTCTTGGAAGGCTTGGTCGGCCTCCGGGGTCCACTTGAACGGCCCCTTCTTCTTCATGAGCGCTTTCTCCCAGCTTGGAGATGAAACGCCCCAATGCGGTCACCCGCCCTGCTAGCTTCTGCATCTCTTTGAGGGTCTGTGGTGGGCTCATGTCCTCGATGGCCTTGATCTTCTCCGGGTTCGCCTCGATCCCTCTGTGGGATACGAGGAATCCCAGCAGCTTGCCGGAGGGGATGCCGAACACGCACTTCTCCGGGTTAAGCCTCAAGTTCACTTGGCATAGGCTCTCGAAGGTCTCCTCCAAGTCTTGAATCAATGTCCTCGCCTCGCGAGACTTTACCACTATGTCGTCGACGTAGGCCTCTGTGTTTCTCCCGAGCTGCCGCCCCAGGGCGATGTGCATCAGCCGCTGAAAAGTCGCGCCTGTGTTGCGCAGCCCGAAGGGCATGCAGGTGTACCAGTACACCCCACATGGTGTCAGGAAGGCTGTCTTCTCCACATCTTCCACCGCCATGTTGATCTGATGATACCCTGAGAACGCATCCAGGAAGCACAGCAGGTCGCACTCGGCGGTGGAGTCGACGACCTGGTCGATGCGCGGGAGCGGGAACGGATCTTGGGGGCAGGCTTTATTAAGGTTGGTGAAGTCGACGCACATCTGTTCCTTCCCTCCTTTCTTTGGCACTACGACGGGGTTCGCCAGCCACTCGGGATATCGAGCTTCGCGAATGGCACCCGCCGCCTCCAGCTTGCGGGTCTCCTGGACGATGAAGGCCTGCTTCTCAGTGGACTGCCGTCTCGCTCGCTGCTTCACGGGGCGTATGTTGGGGCATACCCTTAGATGATGTTGAATCACCTCCCTCGGGATCCCTACCAGCTGATTGGGCTCCCACGCGAATATCTCCTTGTTTGCGCGCAAGAACCTCACCAAGGCCTCCTCTTGACCCGGGTCAAGGCCGGCGCCTATGGTAAAGGTGGCTCCTGAAGACCCGTCCTCGTTGACCGGCACCTGCTTGGTTTCTGCCTTGTCTTGGGTGAACAACTGCTTCTTCTTGGTAGTGCGGCCTCCTTGGCCTCGGGGGTACCGGCGCCAGCGGGCTGTGCTGCCGCCGCGGTCTTGAAGGCAAGCCTGAGTGCCGTCACGGCCTCCTTAGTGTCCCCCTTGATGGTGAGGACACCTTTGCTCCCAGGCATCTTCATGAGGTTGTAGGCCGGGTGAGTCGCCGCCATGAACTGAGCGAGAGCTGGGTACCCGAGGATGGCGTTGTACGGGAGACCGATGCGGGCGATCTCGAAGTCTACCAGCTCGGTGCGGTAGTTGTCGCGTGTGCCAAAGGTGACGGGGAGGCGGATCTGCCCCAGAGAGTGGGCAGGTCCACCACCAACTCTTGAGAAGGGCTTGCTGAGGCTGAGCCGCTCGAGCGACACGTGAAGAAGGCTGAAGGCTTCTACGGAGAGCAAGTTGAGGCCGGCACCGCCGTCGATGAGGGTCTTGGTAACAACCACGTTGCAGATGGTGGGTGTGCAGAGCATTGGGAGCATGCCCGAGCCGGCGGTGCAGTCGGGGTGGTCTTCTGAGCCGAAAGTGAGGTCGGCCTCTGGCGCAGCCCAACCCGGCGGAGCCCTCGGGCGCTTGGAGGTGGCCCCAATCTGACGGAGGAATGGTTTGACGTGGCGATCTGAAGGCGGTGCTTGAGAGCCGCCAAGCAGGGCCGCGACTGCGTGGTGTGTCGGCACCGCGTAGCGGGCAACGAAGAGGTCGCGGAGCTCCCCCAGGACGCCACCGTGGATCCAGGGAGGTTGAGCAGCCAAGCGCGTGGCTCGCCGGCGAGGGCCATGGGGAACCACCTCGCCATGATCTTGTCATTGCCTCTAGCCTCGAGGACAGCCTCCTCGTACGCCAGCAGGAATAGCGATGGGTCTGCCGCGCCATCGTAATGCGGCGGCATCTCTGGCTTGAACCAGGTCAGCCACCGCACCCGCCGCAGGGCGGGGGCCAGGACTCGGTACCCAGATGCCCTGCTGTCGATGCCGGCCGCAGAGGTGGATGGCGGGGTGCTACCTCTTGAGCATTGCGTTGGTTTTCCCTTGAAGAGGAAAGGGTGATGCAGCAAAGTAGCATAAGTATCTCCCTTAGTTTTTGAGAACCAAGGTATCAATCCAGTAGGAGGCTACGCGCGAGTCCCTCGCACCTACACAAAACAAATAACTCCTCGCAACCAACGCGATAATGGGTTGTCAATCCCTTCACGGTCAATTACGAGAGTGAGACCTGATAGGATAATATTTTTGGTATTTTTATGATAAAGATGCAAAGTAAAATAAAAGCAAAGTAAAAAAGCAAAGGAAATAACAAAGTGTTGGAAGATTAATATGACGAAGATAGACCCGGGGGACATAGGTTTCACTAGTGGCTTCTCTCAAAAGCATAAGTATTTTACGGTGGGTGAACAAATTACTGTTGAGCAATTGATAGAATTGAGCATAGTTATGAGAATATCTAGGTATGATCATGTATATAGGCATCACGTCCGAGACAAGTAGACCGACTCCCGCCTGCATCTACTACTATTACTCCACTCATCGACCGCTATCCAGCATGCATCTAGAGTATTAAGTTCATGAAAACAGAGTAACGCCTAAAGCAAGATGACATGATGTAGAGGGATAAATTCATGCAATATGATAAAAACCCCATCTTGTTATCCTTGATGGCAACAATACAATACGTGCCTTGCTGCCCCTACTGTCACTGGGAAAGGACACCGCAAGATTGAACACAAAGCTAAGCACTTCTCCCATTGCAAGAAAGATCAATCTAGTAGGCCAAACCAAACTGATAATTCGAAGAGACTTGCAAAGATAACCAATCATACATAAAAGAATTCAGAGAAGATTCAAATATTGTTCATAGATAATCTTGATCATAAGCCCACAATTCATCGGTCTCAACAAAAACACCGCAAAAAGAAGATTACATCGAATAGATCTCCATGAGAGAGGGGGAGAACATTGTATTGAGATCCAAAAAGAGAGAAGAAGCCATCTAGCTACTAACTATGGACCCGAAGGTCTGAGGTAAACTACTCACACTTCATCGGAGAGGCTATGGTGTTGATGTAGAAGCCCTCCGTGATGGATGCCCCCTCCGGCGGAGCTCCAGAACAGGCCCCAAGATGGGATCTCGTGGGTACAGAAGGTTGCGGCGGTGGAATTAGGTTTTTGGCTCCGTATCTGATCGTTTGGGGGTACGTAGGTATATATAGGAGGAAGAAGTACGTCGGTGGAGCAATGTGGGGCCCACGAGGGTGGAGGGCGTGCCCTGGGGGGGGGGGTGGGCGCGCCCCCCTACCTCGTGGCCTCCTGGAAGCTTCTCTTACGTAGGGTCCAAGTCTCCTGGATCATGTTCGTTCCAAAAATCACGCTCCCGAAGGTTTCATTCCGTTTGGACTCCGTTTGATATTCTTTTTCTGCGAAACTCTGAAATAGGCAAAAAACAACAATTCTGGGCTGGGCCTCCGATTAATAGGTTAGTCCCAAAAATAATATAAAATTGGATAATAAAGCCCAATATTGTCCAAAACAGTAGATAATATAACATGGAGCAATCAAAAATTATAGATATGTTGGAGACGTATCAAGCATCCCCAAGCTTAATTCCTGCTCGTCCTCGAGTAGGTAAATGATAAAAACAGAATTTTTGATGCGGAGTGCAACTTGGCATAATTTCAATGTAATTCTTCTTAATTGTGGTATGAATATTCAGATCCGAAAGATTCAAGATAAAAGTTCATATTGACATAAAAATAATAATACTTCAAGCATACTAACTAAGCAATTATGTCTTCTCAAAATAACATGGCCAGAGAAAGTTCATCCCTACAAAATCATATAGTTTAGTCATGCTCCATTTTCGTCACACAAGAATGCTCTCATCATGCACAACCCCGATGACAAGCAAAGCAATTGTTTCATACTTTAGTAATCTCAAACTTTATAAACCTTCACGCAATACATGAGCGTGAGCCATGGACATAGCACTATGGGTGGAATAGAATATGATGATGGGGGTTATGTGGAGAAGACAAAAAAGGAGAAAGTCTCACATCAACGAGGCTAATCAATGGGCTATGGAGATGCCCATCGATTGATGTTAATGCAAGGAGTAGGGGTTGCGATGCAACGGATGCACTAGAGCTATAAATGTATGAAAGCTCAACAAAAGAAACTAAGTGGGTGTGCATCCGACTTGCTTGCTCACGAAGACCTAGGGCACTTGAGGAGGCCCATTGTTGGAATATACAAGCCAAGTTCTATAATGAAAAATTCCCACTAGTATATGAAAGTGACAAAACAAGAGACTCTCTATCATGATGCTTATGGGCTACTTTGAAGCACAAGTGTGGAAAAAAAGGATAGTAGCATTGCCCCTTTTTTTGGGCCTTCTTTTTTTGGCCTTTTTTTGGGACAATGCTCTGTTAAATGATGATCATCACACTTCTATTTATTTACAACTCAATGATTACAACTCGATACTAGAACAAAGTATGACTCTATATGAATGCCTCCGGCGGTGTACCGGGATATGCAATGAATCAAGAGTGACATGTATGAAAGAATTATGAACGGTGGCTTTGCCACAAATACTATGTCAACTACATGATGATGCTAAGCAATATGACAATGATGAATGTGTCATGATAAACGAAATGGTGGAAAGTTGCATGGCAATATATCTCGGAATGGCTATGGAAATGCCATAATAGGTAGGTATGGTGGCTGTTTTGAGGAAGATATAAGGAGGTTTATGTGTGAAAGAGCGTATCATATCACGGGGTTTGGATGCACCGGCGAAGTTTGCACCAACTCTCAACGTGAGAAAGGGCAATGCACAGTACCGAAGAGGCTAGCAATGATGGAAGGGTGAGAGTGCGTATAATCCATGGACTCAACATTAGTCATAAAGAACTCACATACTTATTGGAAAAATCTACAAGCCATAAAAAACCAAGCACTACGTGCATGCTCCTAGGGGGATATATTGGTAGGAAAATACCATCGCTCGTCCCCGACCGCCACTCATAAGGAGGACCATCAAAGAACACCTCATGTTTCAAATTTGTTACATAACGTTTACCATACGTGCATGCTACGGGACTTGCAAACTTCAACACAAGAATTTCTCAAATTCACAACTACTCAACTAGCATGTCTTTGATATTATTACCTCCATATCTCAAAACAATCATCAAGCATCAAACTTCTCTTAGTATTCAACACACTCATAAGAAAGTTTTTACTAATCTTGAGTACCTAGCATATTAGGATTTATTTAAGCAAATTACCATGCTATTTAAGACTCTCAAAATAATCTAAGTGAAGCATGAGAGATAAATAGTTTCTATAAAACAAATCCACCACCGTGCTCTAAAAGATATAAGTGAAGTACCAGAGCAAAATTATATAACTCAAAATATATAAGTGAAGCACAAAGAGTATTCTAATAATTTCCAGATCATGTATGGCTCTCTCAAAAGGTGTGTACAGCAAGGATGATTGTGGTAAACTAAAAAGCAAAGACTCAAATCATACAAGACGCTCCAAGCAAAATACATATCATGTGGTGAATAAAAATATAGCTCCAAGTAAAGTTACCGATGGAAGTAGACGAAAGAGGGGATGCCTTCCGGGGCATCCCCAAGATTTGGATTTTTGGTGTCCTTAGATTATCTTGGGGGTGCCATGGGCATCCCCAAGCTTAGGCTCTTGCCACTCCTTGTTCCATAATCCATCAAAAAATTTCACCCAAAACTTGAAAACTTCACAACACAAAACTCAACAGAAATCTCGTGAGCTCCGTTAGCGAAAGAAAACAAAAGACCACTTAAAGGTACTGTAATGAAATTATTCTTTATTTATATTGGTGTTAAACCTACTGTATTCCAACTTCTCTATGTTTATAAACTATTTTACTAGCCATAGATTCATCAAAATAAGCAAACAACACACGAAAAACAGAATCTGTCAAAAACAGAACAGTCTGTAGTAATCTGTAACTAACGCAAACTTCTGGAACTCCAAAACATCAGCCAAAATAGGACGACCTAGGCAATTTGTTTGTTGATCAGCAGCAATTGAAATCAGTATTTTATCACGTTCTGGTGATTTTTAACAATTGTTTTCGTGAACAGAAAGTTTCTGGAAATTTCTGCAAGATGAAATAACTATCATCCAAGAAGATCCTATAGGTTTAACTTGGCACAAACACTAATTAAAACATAAAACACATCTAAACAGAGGCTAGATCAAAGATTTATTCCTAAACAGAAGCAAAAAGCAAAAACCTAAAAATAAAATTGGGTTGCGTCCCAACAAGCGCTATCGTTTAACGCCCCTAGCTAGGCATAAAAGCAAGGATAGATCTAGGTATTGCCATAATAGTGGTATGGCAAGTCATGAAAACCTTTCTCATATTCTCTATGTTCAGCAGCAAGTTTTCTTTGAGGCAATCAAAAATAATCAAAAGGGCTAAATTTAATGGGACAAAAGTCCCCAAGATCAATCTCGGGAGGTATGGGTTCCTCCCTAGGCCCTTTGTATTGCACAACCAATTCATCATTAAGAGCATTCTTTTGGCAAAAACTCACAAGCCTTTGTTCAAGAGGAAAACCTAATCCATTATTCTGAATAGCAAAATCATCATTAAGCTCGGAAATTCTATCAACTAGAACATTGGCGGGAACCTTTTTCCTAAGATTTTCGTTATAAGCAATATGATCCAAGGATTGTAAACGCATCATGCCTTCTTGATTAAAAAGGATAGCTTCAATGGGAGGATGACTGCATCCACCCTATAATGCGTAAAGATTTCTTTGGCCTCTTTTATTATGAATCTAAACTCATGAGCCAAAAAGATAGTGGCGGCACGCTTAACAGAAGAATGCTCAATATTAGAGATTTCTAGGAAAATTCTTTGTATGCAAGGATGCATGTGCATAAATTGCCTTTCAAGTTCAACTATAAGCATGGCAATAGCGTCCGCAAGACTACTGGTTCTATAGAGAATAGAACCGCCCATAGAAGGCAAAGCACCGGCACAAGTAAAGAAATCTTGAATAACTCCTTTTCCAATAATATTACCACTACCAATTCGAAATATTTTTGTATGCAAGGTAGGGGGTTCTTCAGCAGGAGCATCAGAATTTTCTATGATATTATTATTGTCCATATCGGCAATAATTTCCCCAATTTCAGACATAATGACAGAGAGAGTGAAGGGCAAAAAGAAGAAGGCGAATGAAAAAGAGAGGGCGAATAAAACGGCAAGGGTGAAGTGGGGGAGAGGAAAACGAGAGGCAAATGGCAAATAATGTAATGCGGGAGATAAGGGATTGTGATGGGTACTTGGTATGTTGACTTTTGCGTAGACCTCCCCGGCAACGGCGCCAGAAATCCTTCTTGCTACCTCTTGAGCACTGCGTTGGCTTTCCCTTGAAGAGGAAAGGGTGATGCAGCAAAGTAGCGCAAGTATTTCCCTTAGTGAGAAC
This sequence comes from Triticum aestivum, assembly GCF_018294505.1. Taxonomy (NCBI): domain Eukaryota; kingdom Viridiplantae; phylum Streptophyta; class Magnoliopsida; order Poales; family Poaceae; genus Triticum; species Triticum aestivum. Next base: position 50,633,807 of record NC_057796.1, read on the forward strand.
CAAGGTATCAATCCAGTAGGAGGCTACGCGCGAGTCCCTCGCACCTACACAAAACAAATAACTCCTCGCAACCAATGCGATAAGGGGTTGTCAATCCCTTCATGGTCACTTACAAGAGTGAGATCTGATAGATATGATAGGATAATATTTTTGGTATTTTTATGATAAAGATGCAAAGTAAAATAAAAGCAAAGGAAATAACAAAGTGTTGGAAGATTAATATGATGAAGATAGACCCGGGGGACATAGGTTTCACTAGTGGCTTCTCTCAAAAGCATAAGTATTTTACGGTGGGTGAACAAATTACTGTTGAGCAATTGACAGAATTGAGCCTAGTTATGAGAATATCTTGGTATGATCATGTATATAGGCATCACGTCCGACACAAGTAGACCGACTCCTGCCTGCATCTACTACTATTACTCCACTCATCGACCGCTATCCAGCATGCATCTAGAGTATTAAGTTCATGAAAACAGAGTAACGCCTTAAGCAAGATGACATGATGTAGAGGGATAAATTCATGCAATATGATAAAAAAAACCATCTTGTTATCCTCGATGGCAACAATACAATACATGCCTTGCTGCCCCTACTGTCACTGGGAAAGGACACTGCAAGATTGAACCCAAAGCTAAGCACTTCGCCCATTGCAAGAAAGATCAATCTAGTAGGCCAAACCAAACTGATAATTCGAAGAGACTTGCAAAGATAACCAATCATACATAAAAGAATTCAGAGAAGATTCAAATATTGTTCATAGATAATCTTGATCATAAACCCACAATTCATCAGTCTCAACAAACACACCGCAAAAAGAAGATTACATCGAATAGATCTCCACGAGAGAGGGGGAGAACATTGTATTGAGATCCAAAAAGAGAGAAGAAGCCATCTAGCTACTAACTATGGACCCGAAGGTCTGAGGTAAACTACTCACACTTCATCGGAGAGGCTATGGTGTTGATGTAGAAGCCCTCCATGATGGATGCCCCCTCCGGCGGAGCTCCGGAACAGGCCCCAAGATGGAATCTTGTGGGTACAGAAGGTTGCGGCAGTGGAATTAGGTTTTTGGCTCCGTATCTGATTGTTTGGGGGTACGTAGGTATATATAGGAGGAAGAAGTACGTCGGTGGAGCAACGTGGGGCCCATGAGGGTGGAGGGCGCGCCGTGGAGGGGTGAGCGCGCCCCCTACCTCGTGGCCTCCTGGAAGCTTCTCTTACGTAGGGTCCAAGTCTCCTGGATCATGTTCGTTCCAAAAATCACGCTCCCGAAGGTTTCATTCCGTTTGGACTCCGTTTGATATTCTTTTTCTGCGAAACTCTGACATAGGCAAAAAAACAGCAATTCTGGGCCGGGCCTCCGGTTACTAGGTTAGTCCCAAAAATAATATAAAAGTGGATAATAAAGCCCAATATTGTCCAAAACAGTAGATAATATAGCATGGAGCAATAAAAAATTATAGATACGTTGGAGACGTATCACGGGGCACCTGCCATGGGGGCGAAGTGCGGCGGCGCGGGGCGCAGGCTGGTGGAGAGGAGCTACGGCGCACCCCTACCTGGCGCGCCAAATGTCGGATGTGGTGTTCCGGCAAAACCCTTAAGGTTCAAACTCTGGGGTGCACGCGAAGTCTTTCCCTCCTACCGATCCACGCCCTAGCTTGCTAAGATCTCGCGGACGAACTCGACGAACTCGCAACACAGAAAGACACGAGATTTATACTGGTTCGGGCCACCGTTGTGGTGTAATACCCTACTCCAGTGTGGTGGTGGTGGATTGCCTCTTGGGCTGATGATGAATAGTACAAGGGGAAGAACAGCCTCCTGAGGTTGAGGTGTTCTTGTGGCTAGGGTAGGCTCTCGATCAGATCAGATCAAGTTGAGATGCCCCTACTGTGGTGGCTAGTTCTACTTATACAGGCCCTGGTCCTCTCCCCAAATATTGAGCGGGAAGGGAGCCAACAACGGCGGGCAAATTTGAAGGGGGACAACTAGTACAAGCTATCCTGACAAAAGTGGTCTTCGCCTGCGAAAGGCTCTGGTGGTGACGCCGTCTTGGGCTCCACGATGACCTCCGTCCTGCCGTCCTTCTGGTCTTGGTCTCGTTGCACCGATATGGCAACCTTTGCCTGATGCCTCGGTACTCCTCGCATGCGCTTGCCTCCTTAGCACCAAAGAGGAAACAAGGACGCTGCGCGCGCTGGCGCCTGCCTGGTCTCGATCGTCATGGCTCACGTCACGAAAGCCTCGTGAGGTTTGCCCTGCCTTGATATCTCTGCTCCTCGTGAGCCTGCCTGGCTAGGCCACTCTTGAGGAGGTCTTGCGTCGTCCACCTCGCGAGGCTTGGCCCCTCACGAGGGTCTTGGATGCCTTGTTGATGAAGATGGGCCGTACGGCCCGCTGACTTAGCCACGCCGTGGGCCGCAGGCAGGCAAGTCTGGGGACCCCCGTTCCCAGAACGCCGACAAAGGCGACTTGCGTGTATCCTCCCACTGGATTGATACCTTGGTTCTAAAAAACTAAGGGAAATACTTATGCTACTTTGCTGCATCACCCTTTCCTCTTCAAGGGAAAACCAACGCATGCTCAAGAGGTAGCAGCCAGCAAGCAGCTGGACCTGTAACCAGACCCCAAGGAGTTGGAGACCCAGGGCTCCTTTCAGCCGGCCAAAGAAACCAAGAAGATTCCCTTGGACCCGAACCACCCGGAGAGGTTTGCTATCATGGGGAACAACCTCGATAGCAAATAGGAAAGCGAGCTCGTCGATTTCCTCCATGAGAATTGGGACATCTTCGCATGGTCTCCCAAAGACATGCTAGGTGTTCCGATGGATTTCGCCGAGCACAAGCTACATGTCAGAGCAGATGCAAAACCAGTCAAGCAACCCCTCCGCCGCCTGTCAGAGGGGAAGGGAAGAATTGTTGGTGAAGAGATAGCCCGGCTTCTAGCAGCCGACTTCATTATGGAAGTGTTCTTTCCAGAATGGCTTGCCAACCCGGTCCTTGTACTGAAGAAGAACAACAAGTGGCGTATGTGTATTGGTTATACCAGCCTCAACAAAGCCTACCCCAAATACCCATTTGCCTTGCGCCGGATAGATCAAGTGATAGACTCCACAGCCGGATGTGAGCTGATGTCTTTCCTTGATGCCTATTCCAGCTAACACCAGATCAAGCTGAACCCGGCCGATCGGCTGAAGACTGCCTTCATCACACCATTTGGAGCCTTCTGCTACCTGACCATGACATTCGGCTTGAGAAATGCCGGTGCCACTCTTCAGCGTTGCATGCAGAAGTGCCTCCTCAAGCAACTCGGCAGAAATGCCCACGTGTATGTAGACGATATTGTGGTGAAGACGGAGAAGCGTGGCACCCTCCTGGAAGATCTCTAGGAGACTTTTGATAATCTGCGTCGTTTTCAAATCAAGCTCAACCCAGAGAAGTGTGTCTTCAGAGTACCAGCCGGCCAGCTCCTTGGTTTCCTTGTCTCAGAGCGCGGCATCGAGTGCAACCCTGTCAAGATCAAGGCCATCGAGAGGATGTAAAGACCTGCCTGACTGCGAGATGTCCAGAAGTTCACCGGGTGCTTGGCGTCCATCAGCCGCTTCATCAGTCGGCTGGGAGAGAAGGCCCTTCCCCTGTACCAGTTAATGAATAAACCACTCACTTCAAGTGGAACGACAAGGTGGACGAGGCCTTTCTCCAGCTGAAGAAGATGCTGACCACGCTGCCTGTCCTGGCGGCTCCGGCTTCTAAGGAGCCCATGCTCCTCTACATCGCCGCCACCAGCCGGGTGGTCAGCACTGTCATTGTGGTCGTGTGCCCAGAAGACAGCAAGGCACAGCCTGTCCAGAGGCCTGTGTACTACTCGAGCGAGGTGCTGTCAACCTCAAAGCAGAACTACCCCCACTACCATAAAATGTGCTACGGCGTGCACTTTGCCGCCAAGAAGCTCAAGCCATACTTTCAAGAGCACCCCATCACGGTTGTCTGCATCGCCCCGCTTGCTGAGATCATAGGCAGCAGAGATGCATCAGGCCGTGTGGCCAAGTGGGCCATCGAGCTGCCCCCCTACACCATCTTCTACCAGCCTCGCTCCGCCATCAAGTCCCAAGCGCTGGCCGACTTCCTCATCGACTGGGCCGAGACCCAGTACCTGCCGCCAGCGTCGGATTCCACCCATTGGCGGATGCACTTTGATGGCTCGAAGATGCGCACCGGCTTGGGAGCCGGCATCGTCCTCACCTCTCCCAAAGGTGACAAGCTCAGATACACACTACAAATCCACTGTGCCTCCTCCAGCAACGTGGCCGAGTATGAGGCACTAGTACACGGACTCCGGCTGGCCAAAGAGATCGGCATCCGCCGGATCCTGTCCTACGGCGAATCGGACTTGGTGGTCCAACAGTCATCTGGCGACTGGGACGCCAAGGATGCAAACATGGCAAGCTACCGCTTCCTCGTCCAGCAAATCAACGGATATTTTAATGGGTGCGAGTTCCTTCACGTGCCACGGGCCGACAACAGGCAAGCATATGCCCTGGCACGGATTGGCTCCACCCGGCAAGCCATACCAGCAGCGTCTCCCTTCAGCGCCTCCTCAAGTCGTCTATCAAGCCTTCGCTGGAATCAGAGTCTATCTTCGTGCCGGCCGCCCCCGGAGCAATCGGATCCGACTCGGGGGATGCAACAGTTGGCCTGGGGACTTTGGCAGGCGGCTTGGGGACTGCAGCAGTCGCACCCGGCCCGGGGACTTCAGAACCCGGCCCGGGGGCTGCAGCAGTCTGCCCGGGGACTTCTGCAGGCGTCTCAGGGACTACAGCAGTCGCACTCGGCCCGGGGGCTGGGGCAGTCGGCCCGGGGACTTCAACAACACAGCAAGCGGCAGCCAACTCCATCCCGCCGCCTCCCAACCCAACCGCCCTAGTACCAGTGGCCGTGATGACCCAGCCGATGAGATTTTGGCCCAACAAGTGCAACGTCGAGCAGTAGCATACACCATCGTCAACAGAGAACTTGTTAGGCGCAGCATCACTGGTGTGTTCCAGCGCCGCGTAGAGCCAGAGAAGGGCAAAGCAATCCTCAGAGACATCCACCAAGGCGAGTGCGGCCACCACGCGGCCTCCAGATCCCTTGTCGCCAAAGCCTTCCGCCACGGCTTCTTCTATCTGACTGCTTTGGAGGACGGCAAGGATTTGGTCAAGAAATGCAAGGGGTGCCAGAAATTCAGCTCCAAGCAACATCTGTCGGCTTCCGCACTCAAGACCATCCCCCTTACTTGGCCTTTTGCCATCTGGGGGTTGGATATGGTGGGCCCCATTCAAGACAGCATGCGGCGACATGACTCATCTGCTTGTCGCCGTGGACAAATTCACCAAGTGGATTGAAGCAAAGCCAATCAAGAAATGGTCCGACTGCTGTGACTTTCATCGCAGATATCACCGTCCGGTACGGTGTACCACACAGCATCATCACCGACAATGGCACCAACTTTGCCAAAGGCGCCTTGGCTCCTTTCTGCGCGACACAGGGCATCCGACTGGACTTAGCGTCCGTTGCCCATCCGCAGTCAAACGGCCAACTCGAGCGAGCAAACGGCCTCATCCTCTCCGGCATCAAGCCCCGACTAGTCGAGCCACTGGAGCGCTTGGCCGGTTGCTGGATCGAAGAGCCGTCGGCCGTCCACTGGAGCCTTCGCACCACGCCAAACAAAGCAACCGACTTCACTACCTTCTTCCTCATGTACGGAGCCGAGGCTGTCATCCCAACTGACATTGATTTCGACTCACCTCGCGTCACCATGTACACGGAGGCGGAGGCGAAGGAAGCACGAGAAGATGGTGTCGATCTGCTGGAAGAGGGCTGGCTGTTGGCACTCAGCCGGTCCGCTATCTACCAGCAGAGCCTGCGCCGCTACCATCAGAAGGTCAAGCCAAGATCCTTCCAAGAGGGGGACCTTATGCTCCAGCTGATCCAGCGAACAGCCGGCCAGCACAAGCTCTCGGCCCCTTGGGAAGGTCCCTTCATCATCAGCAAAGCCTTGGGCAACGACTCCTACTACCTGATCGATGCACAGAAGCCCAGGGTACGCAAGAGGGACGATTCCGGCAAGGAAACATCGCACCCATGGAACACAAACCTCCTCCAAAGATTTTACAGTTAAATGCAGTATGTACCACGGTACCTTTTGTATTAAGCGCAAAGACATCGAGACCCTTGAGGAGCACTCGGGGGCTACCCTTTTTATCTATATGATAAGTTTTATGCCTGTGAATGTGTTATTTCATTCCTTCGCCTGGCACCGGGTTCGACCAGTCGGCCCGGGGGCTTGCCGCCTTGTCCTATGTTGATGCTACCTGCAGTCGGACAAGTAGTGTGCCAGCATCTAAGCCCTCTCTTGCTGTAAGCCGCAGCTCGCAGAGCGACTGTCCGGCTGGCAAGAGTTAAAGGCGGGAAATGGTGTCCACACGAAAAATGGCTAAGGGAACAAGCATCTACATAGGCCAAGCTAGCTCCTTGCCTCACCGCCCGACTGCTGAGCAGCCGGCCGGCCGGCTTCTCACTTACTTGCTACATTCTAAACGGCCAAAGTACTTGCCTTCCCAAAAGGCCAAGTACCTGACCAAGCCATAGACTGCAGAGTGGCTGCCTAGCTGGCAGGGCGGCAACCAAGGGAAGGCGGCAAAGGAAAAAGCCAAAAGAGCAGACAAGCAAGACAAGTTAGAACCCGGCAAAGCACAACTTGTGTGAATAAAGTTAATTTACATAGTAAGGCTCTTAGCCAGAATTCAACAAGTTTTGAATACGCCCCTAGCGGGTGGAACTGCGCAAGTTTAACAAGCTTGTTCGAGAGATTACAAAAGCAGGAAAGGATAAGATAAAACTGGCCGCCTAGACCAGAGGAGCAGTGGGCGGGTCCGGCAGGTTGGTGGAGTCGGCGGTGCTGGCTGGTGGAGTGGTCGTCAGGCGAGTCTCGGCTTGGTCAGCATCAGTAGCAGTCGGCGCACTCGCACACGGCTTGTTGCTTGAGGCTCGATCGGGCTAGGGCTGGCCGTCCGCTCCGCTCTCCGGTGCGTCGTCTTCACCATCCTCGCCCTCTTCGTCCTCGCCCTCATTGCTGGAGGCGATCTCGTTCGCCGAGTCTTCCCCGTACTACGAATTCAGCCCAAACCAGTTGGGTGGCACCTCAGCGCCCTCCTCGTTCAGCTCGGGGATGAACTCGGTGGTGTCGGCATAGTCGGTGATCGCCGCCGCGCGTTGGGTAAGGTCGCGGCTCGCCGCCGCCAACTCTAGTGCGGCCTCCTGCCGAAAGGTGGCCACCTGGGCCAAGTCCAGGCCTGGATACCACACCATGACAAACTCAATGGCCCTCCGAGCACCGGCATGAGCCGTGGAGCCCTTCCAAGCCTCGAAGCGGTTGACTGCCACCTCCAGCCACTCGACAGTCTGGCTGGGGGCGCGTGGGATCTGTGCAGCCGGACAGAGGGCGGTCAGCACCTGGACCCCGACACGCTGAAGGCGGCGGAGCATCTGATGAGCTGGCTGGAGGCGAGTGTGGATAGCAACAAGCTGCTCACTGAGGGTCCAGGGCGCATTGGGCGCGATTTCTGCACCAGCCTATCTTCGCTCATCGCGGCGAGCCTTGATGGCCTAGCTGGCAGCAATGGCGTGACCAGGAAAGAAGTCTGCGCAAGAGGAAAAAGAAGTATGAAGCAAGAAGCCGGCTCATATAACAGTCGGCGGCTGAAAGAAAGGAAAGATAACTCACCATCGGTCATATCTTCGATCTCGCCGTAGCCGTCGTTCAGCACCTTCTCCTTCTCGGCCTAGGCCGAGCGTTCAGTCTCGAACTCAGCCTGGAGGTTGGCCTCGCCGTCCTTCACCTTCTAGAGCTCCGCCTTGTGTCGAGCCGCCTGGTCCGCCAGCTCCTTGACTAGGCGGTCGCGCTCCTGGGCTGCCTTGTTGTGCTCTTCCTCCTTTGCGCGCAGCTCGGTTTGAGCCTCGCCCAGGCGCTGCTGCAGGTCGGCGGCTACTCCTGTAGAAGACAAGAAAAAGAAGACAATCAACAATCAACAAAGAAGAAAAGTGGTTTCCGGGAGATTCGGCCCGACTGCTCAGCAGTCGGCCCGAATCTCAGGGGTACAGTCAGCGGGTGCACTGACGCGCCCCCGCGAGAAAGAAAACGGAGTGCCTACTCCGGCTTTCGGCCAAATCAGTGGTCCACTTGGCCAGCTTCCGGACATGGGAGTTGAAGGCGGCCGCGCGGATGTTGTGATAATCCTGCCACGAAGACAACAGAAGAAAAGAAAAAAGTTAGCACTTGGAACTTACCTTTAAGTTCCGAGCCGCCTGCTCAGCAGCCGGCTCGGAACTCGGGGGCTACACCCAGTTGGTGGGCTGGCGCGCCCCCATGGAAGATTACAAGAATCAAAAAACATACCCTGACGACCGCTCGCGTCGCCAAGAACGCCTTCGTGTATTGCTGGAGGGCGGTGCCTTGGGCCTGAAGTTGGGCCTGAACATCCCGCGCGGCCTTGTTCAGGACGCCCGTTCCACCCCCAGGTGTCCATTCCGGTGGGGCGACATTGCTGGCCTCGGCGTCAGGGGCCGATGAGCTTGTAGTCCTGATCTCAACCTCCCGCGGTGCTGAAGCCGCCTTCGCCGCACGATGGCACACCGGAGTGCGGACCGCGGGGGTCGGGCCCACCACCAGCTCACCACCGACTGGTGGCACATGCGGCGCCTCAGGCCGACTGGCCTGGCCGTCGGCAGTCGGCGTGGGCGGGGGCACTTCCGCCCCCATGATGACGGGGTCGCCCCTCCCCTCTCCATGACCGGCTGGTCGTTGCCGGCTCCTCTAGTCGGCGCCCGGCTCTCCGGTGCCGGTGGCACGGCACGCAGCGGGATGACAAACAATGGAGCCAGGCTGCGGGCCGCCTTCGCCTCCTGCGCCTTGACGGCTGCGTCTGCCTGCTCCTTGGCCGCGGCGTCGGCCTGAGCCTTGGTGGCCGCATCGGCACTAGTACAACAAGCTCCTAAACAAATGGTTTAAAACCCCTTTCCGCGACGGCATCTGGAACCGTCGCCAAGTGAGTGTGGGCGATAGAGGGGGGGGGTCTTCCCACACGACCAAGAAACCGTCGGGTATATGCCCTCCTGGCACACACGTTCGGCAAAATGAGGTCGTGTGCGACCGGCGAGCGCTCAAATACGGAAATACGTACAGTAGAGCTAAAAAAATACAATTATATGGCGAAATTGTTTGCGGTTGCAAGTACATCCCACACAGTTAGTCCACGCTAAACGTTTTCGTTCGTATGTACATCCCACAAAGTCGTTCGAAGGAAAACGTTTCCGTTCACAGGTACATCACACAAAATTTTTCCCGTTAAATCGCTTGCGTTATTGAATATATCACACACGGTCCGTGGAAGAAACTGTGTGGCAAAGGCTGTCCATCACACACAGTTTGCATGTGGTAAACGTTTGCGCAAGGTGGCCTGACGCAAACAGTTTTCAAGAGAAATTCTTGTGTGATTGTTCATTGATCCAACATGGTTTATTCCTAGAAACTGTGTGCATTGCCTGAGGTCATCGCCCACGGTATTTTTTTAACAACCGTTTGCAATAGAAAAACCCAATTAGCAGGCTAATTCGCCATTAGCAGGCTAATTATCCGATTATTCATAATCCATTTATTAATCTAATTGACAGTTCATATTAAGCACACAATATATTTCATTTTCATAATTGAAATACATGAGAGTAGAACATCATATAGCTTCAGCACTCAGCTACCCCATTACACAACTACACCAGGACCAAGTTTCACATGCAACATCTATAACCTTTCGAAATTAGCATCAAAGACGGTACATAGACATATGTATCTCATCTGGAAAACTACTAAAGCAGAAGGCGAATATTGAGCCTTCATTGATGTTGAAGGTCTTTGTAACTTTAGGCCAGTGCCTGTGGATGATTGACCATCCATCCTTCGTCCTCTTCAGGAACACTTCAATATTGAACCGTGGGTGTTGTATGAATACCTTCCTCGCCTCCTAACCATACAGGTGGTTTGAGAGGTAATCATTAGTGAACTACTTTGGAAAGGCCTAAAAACAAGGATGTGCATAAATATCTTCTCAATATTAGAAAGGGGCAAAGGAATAAAAAAAGGCAAGGTATAATAGTTAGTACCATCCTGTAGTGAACTGATGTCTTCTTCATTGTGCAGACAAAGATCTTGTTGTTTTTTGTCGCTAATTTCTTTATCCTAACAATCTTTCTGAGTTTCTTGACTTGACTGATATTCATGGACAACTCATTTCCCCATATGCAAAAAGGGTCGAACAGTGGGTCAAAACCTCTGACAGCAGGACCTACCTGTGCAAGACAAAATTGTTAAAAACCTAAATATTAGAATGGTTCTGCAATTGCACAATAATGTGCTATTAGACAATGGACCATGCACGTGCACCTCGATTGTAAACCTCAGTGCTCCCATTGTTTCCCTGCAACACATATAAGGTAGTTAGTCATCAGGTTAAGTAAGGGTTCGCATGCTATCAGTAAAATATGTTGATGAAAAATAATCACATTGCAGATTCATCAGATTAATTCAAGACACAGGGAAAACCCATTTATCCAAACCAAGCATGATTAAGAACTGAAGGAAATATGCCCTAGAGGCAATAATAAAGTTATTATTTATTTCCTTATTTCATGATAAATGTTTATTATTCATGCTAGAATTGTATTAATCGGAAACTTAGTACATGTGTGAATACATAGACAAAACAAAGTGTCCCTAGTATGCCTCTACTTGACTAGCTCGTTTATCAAAGATGGTTATTTTTCCTAACCATAGACATGTGTTGTCATTTGATGAACGAGATCACATCATTAGGAGAATGATGTGATGGACAAGACCCATTCACTAGCTTAGCATTATGATCGTTACAGTTTCATTGTTACTGCTTTCTTCATGACTTATACATGTTCCTCAGACTATGAGATTATGCAACTCCCGAATACCGGAGGAACACCTTGTGTGCTATCAAACGTCACAACGTAACTGGGTGATTATAAAGATTCTCTATAGGTGTCTCCGATGGTGTTTGTTGAGTTGGCATAGATCAAGATTAGGATTTGTCACTCTGTGTATCAGAGAGGTATCTCTGGGCCCTCTCGGTAATGCATATCACTATAAGCCTTGCAAGCATTGTGACTAATGAGTTAGTTGCGGGATGATGCATTACAGAACGAGTAAAGAGACTTGCCGGTAACGAGATTGAACTAGGTATTGAGATACCGACGGTCGAATCTTGGGCAAGTAACATACCGGTGGCAGAGGGAAGAACGTATGTTGTTATGCGGTTTGACTGATAAAGATCTTCGTAGAATATGTAGGAACAAATATGAGCATCCAGGTTCCGCTATTGGTTATTGACTAGAGATGAGTCTCGGTCATGTCTACATAGTTCTCGAACCCGTAGGGTCCGCACGCTTAACGTTCTGTGGCGATTTGTATTATGAGTTATGTGATTTGATGACCGAAGTTTGTTCGGAGTCCCGGATGAGATCGGGGACATGACGAGGAGTCTCGAAATGGTCGAGATGTAAAGATCGATATATTGGAAGGCTATATTCGGACATCAGAAATGTTCCGAGTGATTCGGGTATTTTTCGGAGTACCGGAGAGTTACGGGAATTCGTATTGGGGCGTAATGGGCCATACGGGAAAGGAGAGAGAGGCCTCAAGGGTGGCCGCGCTCCTTCCCCCCTTCCCCATGGACTGGTCCGAATTGGACTAGGGAAAGGGGGCGCCCCCTTCCTTCCTTCTCCTTCTCCCTTCCCTTTTTCCTATTCCATGTGGGAGGCGGAATCCTAGTAGGACTAGGGAGTCCTAGTAGGACTCCACACTTTGGGCGCGCCCTATGAGGGCCGGCCTCCTCCTCCCTCCATCCTTTATATACGTGGCCAGGGGGCACCCCATAGACACACAAGTTGATCATTGATCTCTTAGCCGTGTGCGGTGCCCCCCTCCACCATAATCCACCTCGGTCATATCGTTGCAGTGCTTAGGCAAAGCCCTGCGCCGGTAGCTTCATCATCACCATCATCACGCCGTCGTGCTGACGAAGCTCTCCCTCGACACTCTACTGGATTGTGAGTTCGTGGGACGTCACTGAGCTGAACGTGTGAAGATCGCGGAGGTGCCGTACCTTTGGTGCTAGGATCGATCGATCGTGAAGACGTACGACTACATCAACCGCGTTGTCATAACGCTTCCGCTTACGGTCTACGAGGGTACGTAGACAACACTCTCCCCTCTTGTTGCTATGCATCACCATGATCTTGCGTGTGCGTAGGATTTTTTTTGAAATTACTACGTTCCCCAACAGTGGCATCCGAGCCAGGTTTATGTGTAGATGTTATGTGCATGAGTAGAACACAAGTGAGTTGTGGGCGATAATAGTCATACTGCTTACCAGCATGTCATACTTTGTTTCGGTGGTATTGTTGGATGAAGCGGCCCGGACCGATGTTACGTGTACGCTTACGCGAGACTGGTTCTACCGACGTGCTTCGCACACAGGTGGCTGGCGGGTGTCAGTTTCTCCAACTTTAGTTGAATCGAGTGTGGCTACGCCCGGTCCTTGTTGAAGTTTAAAACAACACATAGTTGACGAAAAATCGTTGTGGTTTTGATGCGTAGGTAAGAACGGTTCTTGCTCAGCCCGTAGCAGCCATGTAAAACTTGGAACAACAAAGTAGAGGACGTCTAACTTGTTTTTGCAGGGCATGTTGTGATATGATATGGTCAAGACGTGATGAGATATAAATTGTTGTATGAGATGATCATGTTTTTGAAATTATCAGCAACTGGCAGGAGCCTTATGGTTGTCTCTTTATTGCATAAGATGCAAGTGTCATGTAATTGCTTTACTTTATCGCTATGCGATAGCAATAGTTGCAAAAGCAATAGTTGGCGAGACGACCATATGACGACACGTTGATACAGATCAAGATGATAGAGATCATGGTGTCATGCCAATGATGATAGAAATCATGACGGTACTTTAGAGATGGAGATCAGAGGCACAAGATGATGATGGCCATATCATGTCACATATTTTGATTGCATGTGATGTTTATCTTTTATACATCTTATTTTGCTTGGTTCAGCGGTAGCTTTATAAGATGAACCCTTACTAAAATTTCAAGGTATAAGTGTTCTCCCTGAGTATGCACTGTTGCTACAGTTCTTCATGCTGAGACACCACGTGATGATCGGGTGCGATAAGCTCTATGTTCACATACAACGGGTGCAAGCCAGTTTTGCACATGCAGAATACTAGGGTTAAACTTGACGAGCCTAGCATATGCAGATATGGCCTCGGAACACTGGAGACCGAAAGGTCGAACGTGAATCATATAGTAGATATGATCAACATAGTGATGTTCACCATTGAAAACTACTCCATCTCACGTGATGATCGGACATGGTTTAGTTGATATGGATCACGTGATCATTTAGATGACTCGAGGGATGTCTATCTAAGTGGGAGTTCTTAAGTAATATGATTAATTGAACTTAAATTTATCATGAACTTAGTCCTGATAGTATTTGCAAATTATGTTGTAGATCAATAGCTCGCGATGTAGTTCCCCATTTATTTTTGATATGTTCCTAGAGAAAAATAAGTTGAAAGATGATAGTAGCAATGATGCGGACTTGGTCCGTGATCTGAGGATTATCCTCATTGCTGCACATAAGTATTATGTCCTTGATGCACCGCTAGGTGACAGACCTATTGCAGGAGCAGATGCAGACGTTATGAACGTTTTGACAAAAGCTCGGTATGATGACTACTTGATAGTTTAGTGCACCATGCTTTACGGCTTAGAATCGGGGCTTCAAAGAGGTTTTGAACGCCATAGAGCATATGAGATGTTCAAAGAGTTGAAACTGGTATTTCATACTCATGCTCGTGTCAAGAGGTATGAGACCTCTGACATTACTTTGCCTACAAGATGGAGGAGAATAGCTCAACTAGTGAGCATGTGCTCAGATTGTCTTGGTACTACAATTGCTTGAATCAAGTGGGAGTTAATCTTCCAGATAAGATAGTAATTGATAAAGTTCTCTAGTCACTATCACCAAGTTACAAGAACTTCGTGATGAACTATAATATGCAAGGGATGACGAAAACAATTCCCAAGCTCTTCGCGATGCTAAAATCGGCGAAGGTAGAAATCAAGAAAAGCATCAAGTGTTGATGGTTGACAAGACCACTAGTTTCAAGAAAAAGGGTAAAGGGAAGAAGGGGAACTTCAATAAGAACGGCAAGCAAGTTGCTGCTCAAGTGAAGAAAGCCCAAGTCTGGACCTAAGCCTGAAACTGAGTGCTTCTACTGCAAAGGTAATGGTCACTGGAAGTGGAACTGTCCTGGATACTTGGCGGATAAGAAGGATGGCAAAGTGAACAAAAGTATATTTGATATACATGTTATTGATGTGGACTTTACTAGTGTTTATAGCAACCCCTCAGTATTTGATATTGGTTTAGTTGCTAAGAGTAGTAACTCGAAACGGGAGTTGCAGAAAGAACAGAGACTAGTTAAGGGTGAAGTGACGATGTATGTTGGAAGTAGTTCCAAGATTGATATGATCATCATCGCACACTCCCTATACTTTCGGGATTAGTGTTGAACCTAAATAAATGTTATTTGGTGTTTGCGTTGAGCATGAATATGATTTGATCATGTTTATTGCAATACGTTTATTCATTTAATGTCAGAGAATAATTGTTGTTCTGTTTACATGAATAAAACCTTCGATGGTCATACACCCAACGAAAATAGTTTGTTGGATCTTGATCGTAGTGATACACATATTCATAATATTGAAGCCAAAAGATGAAAAGTTAATAATGGTAGTGCAACTTATTTGTGGTACTGCCGTTTAGGTCATATTGTTGTAAATCGCATGAAGAAACTCCATGCTGATGGACTTTTGGAATCACTTGATGCTTGCGAACCGTGCCTCATGGGAAAGATGACTAAAACTTCGTTCTCCGGAATTATGGAGCGAGCAACTGACTTATTGGAAATAATACATACTGATGTATACGGTCCGATGAGTGTTGATGCTCGCGGCGGGTATCGTTATTTTCTGACCTTCACAGATGATTTGAGCAGATATGGGTATATCTACTTAATGAAACATAAGTCTGAAACATTTGGAAAGTTCAAAGAATTTCAGAGTGAAGTAGAAAATCATCGTAACAAGAAAATAAAGTTTCTACGATCTGATCATGGAAGAGAATATTTGAGTTACGAGTTTGGTCTTCATTTGAAACAATGTGGAATAAGTTTCGCAACTCACGCCACCTGGAACACCACAGCGTAATGGTGTGTCTGAACATCATAACCGTACTTTATTGGATATGGTGCGATCTATGATGTCTCTTACCGATTTAGCACTATCGTTTTGGGATTATGCATTAGAGACAGCTGCATTCACGTTAAATAGGGTACCATCTAAATCCGTTGAGACGACACCGTATGAACTGTGGTTTAGCAAGAAACCTAAGGTGTCATTTCTTAAAGTCTGGGGCTATGATGCTTATGTGAAAAAGCTTCAACCTGATAAGCTCGAACCCAAATCAGAGAAATGTGTCTTCTTCATAGGATACCCAAAGGAGACTATTGAGTACACCTTCTATCACAGATCCGAAGGCAAGATATTCGTTGCTAAAAATGGATCTTTTCTAGAGAAGTAGTTTCTCTCAAAAGAAGTGAGTGGGAGGAAAGTAGAACTTGATGAGGTAATTGTACCTTTTCCCGAACTGGAAAGTAGTTCATCATAGAAATCAGTTCCAGTGATTCCTACACCAATTAGTGAGGAAGCTAATGATGACGATCATGAAACTTCAGATCAAGTTACTACCGAACCTCGTAGGTCAACCAGAGTACGGTCTACACCAAAGTGGTACGGTAATCCTGTTCTGGAAGTCATGTTACTAGACCATGACGAACCTACGAACTATGAGGAAGCGATGATGAGCCCAGATTCCACGAAATGGCTTCAGGCCATAAAATCTAAATGGGATCCATATATGAGAACAAAGTATGGACTCTGGTTGACTTGCCCGGTGATCGGCAAGCCATTGAGAATAAATGGATCTTCAAGAGGAAGATGGACCCTGATGGTAGTGTTACTATCTACAAATCTCGACTTGTCGCAAAAGGTTTTCGGCAAGTTCAAGGTGTTGACTATGATGAGATTTTCTCACTCGTAGCGATGTTGAAGTCCGTCCGAATCATGTTAGCAACTGCCGCATTTTATGAAATCTGGCAAATGGATAACAAAACTGCATTCCTTAATGGATTTATTAAAGAAGAGTTGTATATGATGCAACCAGAAGGTTTTGTCAATCCTAAAGGTGCTACCAAAATGTGCAAGCTCTAGCGATCCATCTATGGACTGGTGCAAGCATCTCGGAGTTGGAATATACGCTTTGATAAGTTGATCAAAGGATATAGTTTTATACAGACTTACTGTGAAGCCTGTATTTACAAGAAAGTGAGTGGGAGCACTATAGCCTTTCTGATAAGTACATGCGGATGACATATTGTTGATCGGAAATAATGTAGAATTTTTTGGAAAGCATAAAGGAGTATTTGAAAGGAGTTTTTTCAAAGAAAGACCTCGGTGAAGCTGCTTACATATTGAGCATCAAGATATATAGAGATAGATCAAGACGCTTGATAAGTTTTTTTAATTAGTACATACATTGACAAGTTTTTGAAGAAGTGCAAAATGGAACAGTCAAAGAAAGAGTTCTTGCCTGTGTTGCAAGGTGTGAAGTTGAGTAAGACTCAAAGCCCGACCACAACAGAAGATAGATAGAGAATGAAAGTCATTCCCTATGCCTCAGCCATAGGTTCTATAAAGTATGCCATGCTATGTACCAGACCTATTGTATACCCTGCCCTGAGTTTGGCAAGGGAGTACAATAGTGATCTAGGAGTAGATCACTGGACATTGGTCAAAATTATCCTTAGAGGACTAAGGAAATATTTCTCGGTTATGGAGGTAATAAAGAGTTCGTCGTAAAGAGTTACGTCGATGCAAGCTTTGACACCGATCTGGATGACTCTGAGTCTCGATCTAGATACATATTGAAAGTGGGAGAAATTAGCTAGAGTAGCTCCGTGCAGAGCATTTTAGAAAGAGAAATTTGCAAAATACATACGGATCTGAATGTTGCAGACCCATAGACTAAAATTTATCTCACAAGCAAAACATGATCACACCTTAGTGCTCTTGGGTGTTAATCACATAGCGATGTGAACTAGATTATTGACTCTAGTAAAACCCTTTGAGTGTTGGTCACATGGAGACGTGAACTATGGGTGTTAATTACATGGTGATGTGAACTATTGATGTTAAATCACATGGCAATGTGAACTAGATTATTGACTCTAGTGCAAGTGGGAGACTGAAGGAAATATGCCCTAGAGGCAATAATAAAGTTATTATTTATTTCCTTATTTCATGATAAATGTTTATTATTCATGCTAGAATTGTATTAACCGGAAACTTAGTACATGTGTGAATACATAGACAAAACAAAGTGTCCCTAGTATGCCTCTACTTGACTAGCTCATTTATCAAAGATGGTTATGTTTCCTAACCATAGACATGTGTTGTCATTTGATGAACGGGATCACATCATTAGGAGAATGATGTGATGGACAATACCCATTCATTAGCTTAGCATTACGATCGTTACAGTTTCATTGCTACTGCTTTCTTCATGACTTATACATGTTCCTCAGACTATGAGATTACGCAACTCCCGAATACCGGAGGAACACCTTGTGTGCTATCAAACATCACAACGTAACTGGGTGATTATAAAGATTCTCTACAGGTGTATCCGATGGTGTTTGTTGAGTTGGCATAGATCAAGATTAGGATTTTTTCACTCCCTGTATCGGAGAGGTATCTCTGGGCCCTCTCGGCAATGCACATCACTATAAGCCTTGCAAGCATTGTGACTAATGAGTTAGTTGCGGGATGATGCATTACGGAACGAGTAAAGAGACTTGCCGGTAACGAGATTGAACTAGGTATTGAGATACCGACGATCGAATCTCGGGCAAGTAACATACCGATGACAAAGGGAACAACGTATGTTGTTATGCGGTTTGACCGATAAAGATCTTCGTAGAATATGTAGGAACAAATATGAGCAGCCAAGTTCCGCTATTGGTTATTGACTGGAGATGAGTCTCGGTCATGTCTACATAGTTCTCAAACCCGTAGGGTCCGCACGCTTAACGTTCTGTGGCGATTTGTATTATGAGTTATGTGATTTGATGACCGAAGTCTGTTCGGAGTCCCAGATGAGATCGGGGACATGACGAGGAGTCTCGAAATGGTCGAGACGTAAAGATTGATATATTGAAGGCTATATTCGTTCATCGGAAAGGTTCCGAGTGATTCGGGTATTTTTCGGAGTACCGGAGAGTTACGGGAATTCGTATTGGGCCTTAATGGGCCATACGGGAAAGGAAAGAAAGGCCTCAAGGGTGGCCGTGCCCCTTCCCCATGGACTGGTCTGAATTGGACTAGGGAAACGAGGCGCCCCCTTCCTTCCTTCTCCTTCTCCCTTCCCTTTTTCCTATTCCATGTGGGAGGTGGAATCCTAGTAGGACTCCACACTTTGGGCGCGCCCTATGAGGGCCGGCCTCCTCCTCCCTCCATCCTTTATATACGTGGCCAGGGGGCACCCCATAGACACACAAGTTGATCATTGATCTCTTAGCCGTGTGCGGTGCCCCCCTCCACCATAATCCACCTCGGTCATATCGTTGCAGTGCTTAGGCGAAGCACTACGCCGATAGCTTCATCATCACCGTCATCACGCCGTCGTGCTGACGAAGCTCTCCCTTGACACTCTGCTGGATCGTGAGTTCGTGGGACGTCACCGAGCTAAACGTGTGCAGATCGCGGAGGTGCCATACCTTCGGTGATAGGATTGGTCGATCGTGAAGACGTACGACTACATCAACCGCGTTGTCATAACGCTTCCGCTTACGGTCTACGAGGGTACGTAGATAGCACTCTACCCTCTCGTTGCTATGCATCACCATGATCTTGCGTGTGCGTAGGATTTTTTTTGAAATTACTACGTTCCCCAACAAGATCTAGGAAATATAGCACTTGTATATGTTTCTCATGTATTAAGTGCAACCAAATTCGATGTATTCCTCACATGCACCACAATACAAAATTCTACCCACGACAATTGGACATTGCATTGCAGAATTGAACCAAGTAGTTAACTAAACACCACAATAAATGAACCAAACATTAATTGAGCACCACATTGCACAATATAACATTGAACCAAGCAGTTAACTAAACACCACAACAAATGAACCAAACATTAACTGAGCACCACATTGCACAATATAACATACTCCTAATAGAAGATCAGACAGTTAACCAAACAGTTAACTACAGCCAATTGTAGATTTTGTATTTATTTCTCATGTATTTACTACAGCCAAATTCAATTTATTCCTCACATGGTATACAATAACAGAATGCACCCACAATTTTGTAAAGATAAATTCAATTTATTTCTCACATGGAAGACAATACAAAATTGCAACATGAAGAATTGAACATCACATTTGCAGAATTGAACCAAACAGTTAACTGAAGACGACAACTAATTAACAAAACAGTTAATAATGAGCACCACACTGCACAACATATAGAACATATACACTAGAGCAACAGATTGCATGGTAAAATTAGATAGCACAATTCACTAGAATTTGTGAAGGAAAGGCAGGAGCAGCATACGCAACGGGTAAACCGAGCATGCATAACCGGCGTAGCTAGCAAATGGCAAGGTGCTCCTTCAAGATCTGGGGGTCGGCACGAATGGCAGCCATCGCGACCTCATCTGCGCGTGTGGCCTCGTTTTGCTTCTCTGCTGCCAAATGCTCCTTGAGGTCCTCGCTATACTGCGTGCACCATGGCTTAGGCCGGCGCTTATTTGGTGGAGGGGTCGGTGATTTGGGTGGAAGGTGTAGCGCTCGCGCCGGCGGTAGGGGCATGTGGGATGTGGAAGGAGGAGGAGGATGGGGGTCGGGTGTGGATTACCTGACTGGATAGGCGAGGCCGAGGAGCATGAAGGAGGGTCGCTGGCGAGGAGGCAGCGGCGCTGCAAGCAAGGAGTGAAGGTTTCAACTTGGAAAGGAAGACGGAAAGAGGGGAAATGTGGCTTTTGGTAAGGGGGAGGGGGCGGGGAGGTAAATATTTCCGCGGAAGCCGAAAATTTGGAATCGCTTCAGCCAAAAAACTGGCGCGCAAAGTGTCATCGGACACGGTCCCTTATTCAGAACTGTGTACGATATGTGAACATCACAAACGATCCAGATAGCTAAACCCGTGTGTGTTGAGTTTGAACGTCAAAAATTTTGGTTCGAATTTCCCTGGTTACAGTGGTCATCCATGTCATTGCATAATTTGGGTACACAAAGGAGACTAACTTCTTAATCGAGCAAGTTAAGCAATTAAACAGAGCTAGCTGACCTAAACATTACTCTAACAAATTAAAGACCGGCACTCTTAATTAAACAAAACAAAGAGTACTACTACAGCTGGTGCACATCGATCTCCACCACCGCCTCCATGTCCAGCTCGCGCCCGACGGTCTCCTGGGGAAGGTGCTCCATGGCATCCATCACACCATACTCGGCAAGCATCTCGCCATCGGCGTCCGCCATATCTTTGGAAAAGGCCGCCACGAGCTGGGCGTGGGCGGACACCATCTGGGCTCTGGCGGGCTCTATCGTGGCAAGGTATGCCGCACAGGAACAGACGGCTGCTCGAACTCTCTCGGCGATTGCCAGCTCTTCGACCGTGGGTTGCCGACCGTTGTCGGAGAACACTACAAAAACAGACACATCCGTGACATTCTGGGCCGAACGAAAATCTTTTCTGTCATACTTATGACACTTCTATGATGATAATTGTGACAAAACCTCGTATCATCATAGATGTGGTGGGGTCCTACTTCTATGACAAAAAATCATGACAGAAAATGGGCTTTTCGTCCTGGGCGGGCCGGAGACGCAGCTGCATGACATTCTTTGGGCCGTCCATGACGAAAAAAACCGTGGTAGAAGCGAGGGCGAGGAAAATATCGGGGTGTTCCCGGTTACGGTGGGTGGCCGGGGCCGAGCGATGCACGTTTCTCTTGTACACGCACGCGCGTGGGTGCGAGGCGTTGGGCTCTAACTGAACCCGAGCGAGGCGTTGGGCTCTAACTGAACCCGAGCGATTGCACTACAGGCTACGCGTTACTGAACCCGAGCGATCGATCGATGGCTGTTAACTGAACCCGATCGAGCGATTCCTTCGCTACTGCTGCTAACTGAAGCCGATCGATGTTGCCTCTGGATGAACAGTGAGCGTTGCTGGGGGGTTTGGATGAACAGTTCCCAGTGGGGGTGGATGAACAGGACCCCGTGGCGTTGCCTTTGGATGAACAGTGAGCGTTGCTTGGGGGTTTGGATGAACAGTTCCCGGTGGGGGTGGATGAACAGGACCCCGATCGTTCGAGCCGGTTGGGGCTGGATGAACAGGACCCCGTGGAGGGCAGGATGAACAGGACCACCCCGTGGAGGGCAGGATGAACATTAGATGGTGGAGGGCTGGATGAATAGTAGCCGGTGGAGGGGTGGTTGAATAGGAGCCCGTGGAGAGGGCTGGTTGAACAGTAGCCAGTGGAGTAGCGCGCGGTGGAGGCTGGATGAACAGGAGCCCGTGCATGAACAGTCGCAGGTGGAGGCTGGAGGAGGTCGACGGTGGATGAACAGTAGCCCGTGGAGGCTGGAGGGGGTCGACGGTGGATGAACAGTAGCCCGTGGAGGCTGGAGGGGGTCGACGGTGGAGATGAACAGTATCTCGTGGAGTCCCGTTTTGTGGTACGCCACGCCCCTCCTGATGAACAGGACACCCGTTTCGACCGTAGCGCTCCAACACAAGTCCGTTTCCTCCGTTTTGCGGTACGCCACACCCCTCCCGATCAACAGGACCCCCGTTTCGACCGTAGGAGGTCCGTTTCCTCCGTTTTGCAGTACGCCAGACCCCTCCCGCTGAACATGATCCCGTTTTGAACGTGGCCGGTCAAACACAAGGCCGTTTCCTCCGTTCTGCGGTACGCCAGGCCTCGTTTCCATCGGCTGTTCCGTCCAAGCCCTCCCGATGAACACGACGACGCATTCTGTTCCGACCCAGCCGGTTGGCTCCCCATGAACACGACGACGACGCTGTTTCTCCA
The DNA here is from genome assembly GCF_018294505.1 of Triticum aestivum. Taxonomy (NCBI): domain Eukaryota; kingdom Viridiplantae; phylum Streptophyta; class Magnoliopsida; order Poales; family Poaceae; genus Triticum; species Triticum aestivum. The sequence goes on from NC_057796.1 coordinate 50,656,190, forward strand.
TTCCGACCCAGCCATGTACACGAGCCCTGGCCGTACGTATGCGCGAGTAGGCGTTCGAGACCCTGCCCGTATGTACGTACGTGGTCGTATTTTCTTTCTTGCACACTGGCCGCTGTACGTACGTGTACATGCTAGTTGCGCGCCTCTACTACGACACGTGCGCGCCTCTACATCGACCAGTATGTACGTACACGTTCGCGACCAGAATGACAACGCTACGTACGCTTCGACCAGGTGGGTCCCGACTGTTAGGCACTTCCTTGCCTACGAAGATGTAGCTGGTGGGTCCCAGCAGTCAGGGGGGTGAATCGTTTTTTTGCCCGGACGCACTTCCTTGCGTGCGAAGATGTAGCTGGTGGGTCCAGCAGTCAGGGGGAAACATTTTTTTCGCGAAATACAGTGGACCGGCCGGTGGATCCCCATTGTCAGGTGGAGGAATAATTATTTTGCGCGTAATAAGGAGGCACTTCCTTGCTGCGGCCGTGGACCCAGCTGTCAGCCTCTCCACGTATAGTCCACGTCCGATGGAAGCCGTTCCTTGACCACGTTGACCATGCCGCGCTGAGAGCACCAGGGCGGTGGACGACGGTGAGGCCTAGGAAGGGGACGACGCGGAGCCGGGGAAGACATGACAGTGGATGCCCACGCGTAGAGGAGTACGAGGGTTCACTGGTTCGCTGCGGTGTGAGGCCGCCGTCGCTGCAGAATAACATGGGGTGTGGGTGAGTAGAGGGATGGCCTGGCCAGCGGTGGGAGTAGTAGGCGGCGGTGAGGCCTCCGCCGCATCGCAGCCGGCCACGGGAGGCAGGAGCACGAGGCACGACGGGCACTGGTTTGGGCGGCTGGAGCAAGAAGACCAGAGGTTGAAGAAGCACTACGGCCGTTGGATGGACATCGTACGGTCACTGGAGCTCGAATCGTGCATATTGACTAAGTTGACAAAGCCCTTCGTCCCTGTCAACTTAGTAGGCCCACAAGTCAGCCTGCCACTATACTGGGTCCCAGCTAACAGGGGGAGTATTCATTTTTTTTTGTGTAATAAGGAGGCACTTCCTTGCATGCGAAGATATAGCTGGTGGGTCCGAGCTGTCAGCGGTGGTAACATTTTTTTCGTGAAATACAGAGGCCCTTTCGGTGGGTCCCTGATGTCAGGTGGAGGAATCATTATTTTGCGCGTAATAAGGAGGCACTTCCTTGCTGCGGCAGTGGACCCAGCTGTCAGCCTCTCCACGTACAGTCCACGTCCGATGGAAGCCGTTCCTTGACCACGTTGACCAAGCCGCGCCGAGAGCACCAGGGCGGTGGACGACGGTGAGGCATAGGAAGGGGACGACACGGAGCCGGGGAAGACGCGGTAGTGGATGCCCACGCGTAGAGGAGTACGAGGGTTCACTGGTTCGCTGCGGTGTGAGGCTGCCCTCGCTGCAGAATAAGAGGGGGTGTGGGTTAGTAGAGGGATGGCCTGGCCAGCGGTGGGAGTAGTAGGGCGCAGTGAGGCCTCCGCCGCATCACAGCCGGCCATGGGAGGCAGGAGCATGAGGCACGACCGGCACTGGTTTGGACGGCTGGAGCAAGAAGACCAGAGGTTGAAGAAGCACTACGGCCGTTGGATGGACATCGTACGGTCACTGGAGCTAGAATCGTGCATATTGACTAAGTTGACAAAGCCCTCCGTCCCCGTCAACTTAGTAGGCCCACAAGTCAGCCAGCTGATAACCCACAAGTATAGGGGATCAATTGTAGCCCCTTTCGATAAGTAAGAGTGTCGAAACAAACAAGGAGCTAAAGGTAGAACAAATATTCCCTCAAGTTCTATCGACCACCGGTACAACTCTACGCACACTTGACGTTCGCTTTACCGGAAACAAGTATGAAACTAGAAGTACTTTTTAGGTGTTTTTGGATAGGTTTGCAAGAATATAAAGAGCACATAAACAAAAAGTAGGGCTGTTTAGATAAAGACACAACTAAATTAGTTTTAGTAGAGAGCGTTTTCTTACGAGAAAGTTATTTGTCCCTAGGCAATCGATAACTAGACCGGTAATAATTATTGCAATTTTATTTGAGGGAGAGGCATAAGCTAACATACTTTCTCTACTTGGATCATATGCACTTATGATTGGAACTCTAGCAAGCATCCGCAACTACTAAAGATCATTAAGGTAAAACCCAACCATAGCATTAAAGTATCAAGTCCTCTTTATCCCATACACAAACAACCTACTTACTCGGGTCTGTGCTTCTGTCACTCACGCCACCCACCATAAGCAAATCATGAACATATTGCAAACCCTACAGCAGGAATCCCTCACGCTTGCGCGACACGGAGAGCACCATAGGACAGCACCAATAATAAAACATGCAACTCAAACCAATCTTGATCATCAAATAACCCATAGGACAAAACGATCTACTCAAACATCATAGGATAGCCATACATCATTGGGAAATAATATATAGCGTTGAGCACCATGTTTAAGTAGAGATTACAGCGGGTAAGAGAGAGGTTACACCGCTGCATAGAGGGGGGAAGAGTTGGTGATGATGGCGGTGAAGTTGTTGGTGAAGATTGCGGTGATGATGATGGCCACAGCAGCGTTCCGGCGCCACCGGAAGAGAAGGGGAGAGGGGGCCCCTTCGTGTTCTTCTTCCTTGACCTCCTCCCTAGATGGGAGAAGGGTTTCCCCTCTGGTCCTTGGCCTCCATGGCGTGGGAGGGGCGAGAGCCCCTCCGAGATTGGATCTGTCTCTCTGTCTCTCTCTGTTTCTGCATTCTGGATTCTGCCCTTGCACCGTTTCGTTATATATATGGAGATCCGTAACTCCGATTGGATTGAAACCTTCGCCCAGATCATTTTTCCAAAAATTAGCTTTCTTGCGGCCAAAGTAGAGCATCAACCGCCTTACGAGGGGCCCACGAGGGTGGGGGCGCGCCCACCTGGAGTGGGCATGGGCCCCACCCTCGTGGCCACCTCGGGCACCGTCTCGCATTGATTTTACTTCCCAAAAATCACAAATATTCCAAAATAATTCTCCGTCCGTTTTTATCCCGTTTGGACTCCGTTTGATATGGGGTTTCTGCGAAACATAAAACATGCAACAAACAAGAACTGGCACTCGGCACTGGATCAATATGTTAGTCCCAAAAATAGTATAAAAAGTTGCCAAAAGTATATGAAAGTTGAATAATATTGGCATGGAACAATCAAAAATTATAGATACGACAGAGACGTATCAGCATCCCCAAGCTTAATTCCTGCTCGTCCTCGAGTAGGTAAATGATAAAAAAGATAATTTTTGATGTGGAATGATACCTAGCATAATCTTGATCATATGTCTAATCGTGGCATGAATATTAAGATACGAGTGATTCAAAGCAATAGTCTATCATTTGACATAAAAGCAATAATACTTCAAGCCTACTAATAAAGAAATCATGTCTTTTCAAAATAACATGGCCAAAGAAAGTTATCCCTACAAAATCATATAGTCTGGCTATGCTCCATCTTCACCACACAAAATATTCACATCATGCACAACCCCAATGACAAGCCAAGCAATTATTTCATACTTTTGATGTTCTCAAACCTTTTCAACTTTCACGCAATACATGAGTGTGAGCCATGGACATAGCACTATAGGTGGAATAGAATGGTGGTTGTGGAGAAGACAAAAAGGAGAAGATAGTCTCGCATCAACTAGGCGTATCAACGGGCTATGGAGATGCCCATCAATAGATATCAATGTGAGTGAGTAGGGATTGCCATGCAACGAGGACGCACTAGAGCTATAAGTGTATGAAAGCTCAAACTGAAACTAAGTGGGTGTGCATCCAACTTGCTTGCTCATGAAAACCTCGGGCATTTGTTGAAGCCCATCATCGGAATATACAAGCCAAGTTCTATAATGAAAATTCCCACTAGTATATGAAAGTGATAACTCAAGAGACTCTCTATATGAAGAACATGGTGCTACTTTGAAGCACAAGTGTGGTAAAAGGATAGTAACATTGCCCCTTCTCTCTTTTTCTCTCATTTTTTTTTTGTTTTTTCTCTTTTTTTGGGCCTTCTCTTTTTTTGGCCTTTCTCTTTTTTTTCGTCCAGAGTCTCATCCCGACTTGTGGGGGAATCATAGTCTCCATCATCCTTTCCTCATTGGGGCAATGCTCTAATAATGATGATCATTACACTTCTATTTACTTACAACTCAATATTACAACTCGATATCTAGAACAAATATATGACTCTATATGAATGCCTCCGGCGGTGTACCGGGATGTGCAATGATCTAGCGTAGCAATGACATCAAAAAACGGACAAGCCATGAAAACAACATGCTAGCTATCTTACGATCATGCAAAGCAATATGAAAATAAATGCTCAAGTCATGTATATGATGATGATGGAAGTTGCATGGCAATATATCTCGGAATGGCTATGGAAATGCCATGATAGGTAGGTATGGTGGCTGTTTTGAGGAAGATATAAGGAGGTTTATGTGTGATATAGCGTATCGTATCACGGGGTTTGGATGCACCGGCAAAGTTTGCACCAACTCTCAAGGTGAGAAAGGGCAATGCACGGTACCGAAGAGGCTAGCAATGATGGAAGGGTGAGAGTGCGTATAATCCATGGACTCAACATTAGTCATAAAGAACTCACATACTTATTGCAAAAATCTATTAGTTATTGAAACAAAGTACTACACGCATGCTCCTAGGGGGATAGATTGGTAGGAAAAGACCATCGCTCGTCCCGACCGCCACTCATAAGGAAGACAATCAATAAATACCTCATGCTCCAACTTCGTTACATAACGGTTCACCATACGTGCATGCTACGGGAATCACAAACCTCAACACAAGTATTTCTACAATCCACAACTACCCACTAGCATGACTCTAATATCACCATCTTTATGTCGCAAAACTATTGCAAGGAATCAAACATATCATATTCAGTGATCTAAAAGTTTTATGTAGGATTTTATGACTAACCATGTGAATGACCAGCTCCTGTCATCTCAATAAATAGATATAAGTGAAGCAAGAGAGTTTAATTCTTTCTACAAAAGATATGCCCACGCTCTAACAAATATAAGTGAAGCAAAAGAGCATTCTACAAATGGCGGTTGTCTAAGTAAAGAGAACAGGCAATCCAAACTTCAAATGATATAAGTGAAGCACATGAAGCATTCTATAAAGCCATACTCAAAAGATATGAGTGAAGTGCAAGGAGCATTCTATAAATCAACCAAGGACCATCTCATACCAGCATGCTGCATAAAAGAAAAATGAAAACTAAATGCAAAAGACGCTCCAAGATTTGCACATATCACATGAATGAAACGAATCCGAAAACATACCGATACTTGTTGAAGAAAGAGGGGATGCCTTCCGGGGCATCCCCAAGCTTAGAAGCTTGAGTCTAATTACTTGGGGTGCCTTGGGCATCCCCAAGCTTGATCTCTTTCCTCTCTTCCTTCTTCTCACATCGAGACCTTCTCGATCATCGAACACTTCATCCACACAAAACTTCAACAGAAAACTCGGTAAGATCCGTTAGTATAATAAAGCAAATCACTACTCTAAGTACTGTTGCAAACCAATTCATATTTCGTTTTTTCATTGTGTCTACTGTAATATAAATTTTTCATGGCTTAATCCACTGATATAATCGATAGTTTCATCAAAACAAGCAAACTATGCATCAAAAACAGAATCTGTCTAAAACAGAACAGTCTGTAATAATCTGAACATTCACCATACTTCTGATACTTGAACAATTCTGCCAAAATTAGGAAAAATGAAAACTTTGTATAGAAATACAGTGCAAAAATAATCAGAACCATTTGACATTCCAGTAGAAAATTAAAAATCGTGCACTACAGCCAAAGTTTCTGTCCTGCACCGCACAAACCAACAAGTATTGTAATCATCCTAAAGGCAAACCTTGGCACATTATTTTTATAATACAATGGAATTGTACAAGGGGATAATTATTTTTGTTGAAAAGTTTCTGTAATCAAGATTCACAAAGTTTCCATGAGCATGAACAAAGTTCAAGGCTAGCTCCCACTTCAACAATGCTTGTCTCTCTCACTTTCACTTTCCTTTTTGAAAAAGTTTTGGGTTCCCCTCTTTATTTTTGTTGTTTTTAAACTATATGAAAGCACTCAACAGAAATAAATGACTCTCTAAAACTTCCGGGTTGTCTCCCTGGCAGCGCTTTCTTTAAAGACATTAAGCTAGGCATATAGTGCTCAAGTAGTGAATCCACCCGGATCCCAAGGTATATCAAAGCCAATTTTAATTAGCAATGATTTGTAATTTAGTAGTTAGCACAAAGCAACATATATCATGTAATGACGAAGTCTAACTCTCTTCCTATGCATCGGCATGTCATAAAAGAACAATTCATGCGCACCTAGTAAAGGCCAATGCATAGTATAAGAAGTTTCATGCAATTTTATCACATTGGAAACATAGAGAGGTGGAGATATAGTTCCTCTCTCATAATAATTGCAAGTAGGAGCAGCAAGCACATGCATATTATATCTATCAAAATCATCATGTGCAACGGTAAAAGGCAACCCATCAATATAATCCTTAATAAGTGCAAACTTCTCCGATATAGTGTAGTTTGGAGAATTCAAAAAGATAATAGGACCATCATGCGTGGGTGCAATAGCAACAGTTTCATGTTTAACATAAGGAACTATAGCAAGTTCATCTCCATAAGCATAATTCATATTGGCATCTTGGCCACAAGCATAACAAGCATCATCGAAAAGGGATATTTCAAAGGAATTCAAGGGATCATAGAATCACCATAGCAATCATCCTTCGGTAAGCACGAAGGGGAATTAAACAATGTATGAGTTGAAGAGTTACTCTCATTAGAAGGTGGCCACGGGTGATCAATCCGCTCTTCCTCCTTTTATTCTTCGCTCTCCTCCTCATCTTTTTCATCCAATGAGCTCACAGTTTCATCAACTTCTTCTTCCACAGATTCCTGCAAAATATTAGTCTCTTCTTGGACAGCGGAGACTTTCTCAATAAGTGTATTAATATCAGAATTGTATTCATAATTCTCATAGCAATATTTAAGGATAGCTAAATTTTCAGGTCTATAAACAACATCATCAACATCTTCAAACTCTTTAAACATATATTCAATTTCATAAGCACCCATAAAAGCAACAAATTCTTCTATTTGTTCCACATCATAGTAATCATATATACCATTAGCATAAGAAGCTAAGGTTTTATTATCATTAAGTTCGTATGAAAAGGGAAGGTGTGGAGACTTCATCCTAGAGCAACAAGTATAATCAGATCTCAAGCATAGTTGCCTAACATACCAATATAACATATAAATTTGATCCCATAATAGTTTCCCTTTTTGAGTCAAGCGATAATCCTTAAAGTATTCACGTTGATCCAACGTTACTCCCATTATAAAGTTGAATGGGGTTTTCTCAGGATTATCAAAGTAGTACATAATATCTATCACATGACGAGCATCAAGGGTTTTAGGAGGTTCCCCATCTCCATGAGCAGCAAGTACACCTAATTTTTTTGGTATTTCGTGTTCCATATCCATAACTAAAGATAGATAAAAACTAAGAACAGCCAATAAACATTACTTAGTGATAAAGCAAACAAGCACACACGAGAATATTCACCCCACGCTATTGATCCCCGGCAACGGCGCCAGAAAAAAGGTCTTGATAACCCACAAGTATAGGGGATCAATTGTAGCCTCTTTCGATAAGTAAGAGTCTCGAACCCAACGAGGAGCTAAAGGTAGAACAAATATTCCCTCAAGTTCTATCGACCACCGATACAACTCTATGCACACTTGACATTCGCTTTACCGGAAACAAGTATGAAACTAGAAGTACTTTGTAGGTGTTTTTGGATAGGTTTGCAAGAATATAAAGTGCACGTAAATAAAAAGTAGGGGCTGTTTAGATAAAGACACAACTAAATTAGTTTTAGTAGAGAGCTTTTTCTTACGAGAAAGTTATTTGTCCCTAGGCAATCGATAACTAGACTGGTAATCATTATTGCAATTTTATTCGAGGGAGAGGCATAAGCTAACATACTTTCTCTACTTGGATCATATGCAATTATGATTGGAACTCTAGCAAGCATCCGCAACTACCAAATTATTACGGTGTAGATTTACCTATGAAAAGGCCGAAAGGCCAAAAACCTCTCTTAGAAAAAAACACCTATATCAATCTCCTCCAGGATCTCTTTCCTCTCTTAAAAAAAAGGAAAATAAAAAAAAATTCATCGCAATCAATCTATCGATAGAATACTGGTCCGATTACCAATCTCCTATCTTGAACTCTACGATCTATTTTCTCGGCTAAAAAAAGCTTATCTCAATCTATCAACAGAATATGGGTCGGTTAGAGCATCTCCAGCCGTTGGCCCCCCAGGACGCATAAAAATCGCCCCCTGGGGGCGAGCCGGCGATTCGTTTGGCGCTGGGGGCGGTTTTGCGCCCAGTCGTCGATTTTGGCCCACTTTTGAAGCCCCATTTCGGCGAAAAAGGCCCATATGGGCGAGAATAGGCCCATATTCGGCGTGGTTCGCCGTGGCTCGGCGTTCAATTATCAACATAAATATTTTTTTTATCACATATTTCATCACAAAAAATTCAAATACTTCAACAAAATAGTTCAACAACAAATAGTTCAATACAAATTATATAGTTCAACAAATAAAAACTCATATTTCATCACACGTCGCGCCCGGTGTCGCCCTTGAGCCTCCATAGGTGCTCTAACAGATCTTGCTGTAGTTGATGATGCACCTGTGGGTCTCGGATCTCCTGACGCATACTGAGGTAGGCAGTCCAGGTCACCGGTAGCTGGTGATCAACTTGGGCAAGAGGACCCTGCCTGTGGTATGGTTCAGTGTCAAACACTGGCTCTTCCTGCTCGCTCTCAATGGTCATGTTGTGCAAGATGACACAGCAGGCCATGATCTCCCACATTTGATCTTTCGACCAGGTCCGAGCGGGGTACCGGACAACAGCAAATCGAGATTGGAGCACACCAAATGCCCGCTCGACATCCTTCCTGCAAGCCTCGTGAATCTTCGCAAACCAGGCATTCTTGCCTCCAGGCACAGGGTTTTTGATTGTCTTCACAAATGTCGACCATCTCGGATAGATGCCATCAGCTAGATAGTACCATGAGATGCTCTTCTTCCTGGACGTCGGCCTCGGCTTCCTCCTCCAGCAGCGCGGCGAGCACTTCCTCGTCATCCGAGTCCATCGCCGAGGCAGACAAATCGCCGAACACCTTGCGCGCGGTGGGCGTGCACCCGCCGCTAAACTGCCCCTCCGCGGCCAGAAACAGCGGCCGGAAACGCCCAGCTGGTGTCGGAGGGGCTGCTGCGGCGAACCTCTGCTATTTTTCCGGCGGGGAATGGCTATCTACCGGTGAAGGGCGGGGGGGGGGGGGGGGGGGGCGGCGCCGGGATATACCTAGTGGCGGCCGAGAGCGCGGGGGTGGGAGGCGAGTCGGGGAAGAAAATCTTGACTTTTCACCTGAAGGCGTGGGCCAGCCGCGCTTTTCCCTTGCGCCGGAGCCCCCAAGCGCCCCCAGCGTGCCGGGTTCGGCCTGCGGCCGCCGGGCGGAAAAAAGGGCCGAACCGGCGCTTTTCGTCGTCCTGGGGGTGCGACTGGGCCGTTTTTTTGGTGCCGGCGCCGAAAAAGTCGCCTGGGGGGCCTGTTGGGGGCGCGGCTGGAGATGCTATTAGAAATCTCATCTATCAACAGAATAAAAAATATATTCCTCACGTGGTCTAAAGCTCCACGACCTTTTCGCCCATGAAGCGATCGGTAGCAATACTCCATGATCTATGCCTTCTCATTAGAAAAGATCAACAACCTGAAGCAATCGTCTCTTCTGCTTCCGAACCAATCTTTTGGCATGGAATCACATCTCTCTCTTTTCTCATACCACTAGTAGAAAAGAGGGCTTTGGTTCAGGCTGGGTCAGCCCATTAGTCCCGGTTCAGTCCAGAACCGGGACCAATGGGGGCACTGGTCCCGGTTCATGAGGCCAGGGGCCTCCCGGGCCTCGTGGGGGCATTCGTCCCGGTTCGTCTGGCCCCTTTGGTCCTGGTTGGTGGGACGAACCGGGACCAATGGGCCTCGCTCCTGGCCCACCACCATGGTCCCGGTTGGTGGCTTGAACCGGGACCACAGGCTGCCCTTTAGTCCCGGTTCATGCCACGAACCGGGACCAATGAGGTGCCTATATATACCCCTCGCCCGCGAGCAGAGCACTCCAGTGCTCTGTTTTTCTCTGGCCGGCAAGGGGAGGGCTTTGTGGTGCTCTAGCTCACCTCCTATGCACATGAGGTGTTCGATGAAATGCCCGAGCCACACTAGTTAAGCTTTCTCCTCTCGAAGCTCGACCTCAAAGCTCCATTTTCCTCGAGATTTGTCTAGGTTTAGCGGCCCGTCACGTCCCATTCCCGTCTTCACCGTCGTCGATCGCCCGCGCCGATCTCGTCGCCGGCACCACCGTGGTGAGCCTCTTGTTATTATATAGTGCGATGGTTTTGGTATCCGCCCCCGTCGGCCCTCGTCCTGTCTATGATTCGGATGTGGTATATATTATCTTTATAACTATTGGTTCATTTATTGTTTATGAAAATTATGCCGACCAACGTGACATAGATTTTATTTATCTAGGAGGTATGTGAACCGGAAATTCCAACCGACCATATTGTTGAGAGGTTAAATTTAGTTGAAGAAGAAAACAATTTCTTGAAGGAAAAAATAAAAAAAATTGAGGAGGAGAAGATGATATTTGAGTTGCATGTTGCGGATGTCGTCGATGATCACAAGATCAAGATGGATGCAATGCGCTTGAAGATTAGAAAGATTAGAAAATATGCCATTCATACCGAGGCTTGGTATCATTATGCCGTTGGATCAATTGTTACCTTGGTTGCGATTATGATCGCATTTGTTTTCGCATTGAAATGTTTTACATAGTTTCAATGTATGGTTTAATTAATTAGATGCTCTGGAGAGCTATATGTTGTTAGATGAGAACTATGTATGTACTTTGGTTTTAATGTGATGATGAACTTCTATTAATTTGGTCACTTAATTATCTATTCATGATGTCCTGTAATGGTTTTTGACACACTTAATTATATATAATGCACGCAGATGAACCGGCAATGGATGTACGGTGACAGACACACCTCCGAGTACATTAAGGGTGTGCATGATTTTCTCGAAGTGGCTGAGGCAAACAAGCAGAATGGTTTTATGTGTTGTCCATGCCCTAAATGTGGGAATACGAAGTCTTACTCTGACCGGAAAATCCTTCACACCCACTTGCTTTACAAGGGTTTCATGCCACACTATAATGTTTGGACGAGGCACGGAGAAATAGGGGTTATGATGGAAGACGGTGAAGAAGAAGAGGACGATGACAACTATGTGCCCCCTGAATACGGTGATGCTGCAACAGGGGAAGCTGCTGAAGATCATGAGGAACCAGACGATGTGCCCAATGATGCTGCAACGGGGGAAGCTGCTGAAGATCAAGAGGAACCAGTGCCCGATGATGATGATCTCCGCCGGGTCATTGTCGATGTAAGGACGCAATGCGAAAGTCAAAAGGAGAAGCTGAAGTTCGATCGCATGTTAGAGGATCACAAAAAAGGGTTGTACCCCAATTGCGAAGATGGCAACACAAAGCTCGGTACCGTACTGGAATTGCTGCAGTGGAAGGCAGAGAATGCTGTGCCTGACAAAGGATTTGAGAAGCTATTGAAAATATTGAAGAAGAAGCTTCCAAAGGATAACGAATTGCCCGACAGTACATATGCAGCAAAGAAGGTCGTATGCCCTCTAGGATTGGAGGTGCAGAAGATAGATGCATGCCCTAATGACTGCATCCTCTACCGCGGTGCGTACAAGGATCTGAACGCATGCCCGGTATGCGGTGCATTGCGGTATAAGATCAGACGAGATGACCCTGGTGATGTTGACGGCGAGCCCCCCAGGAAGAGGGTTCCTGCGAAGGTGATGTGGTATGCTCCTATAATACCACGGTTGAAACGTCTGTTCAGAAACGAAGAGCATGCCTAGTTGATGCGATGGCACAGTGAGGACCGTAAGAAAGACGGGAAGTTGAGAGCACCCGCTGATGGGTCGCAGTGGAGAAAAATCGAGAGAAAGTACTGGGCTGAGTTTGCAGCTGACCCAAGGAACATATGGTTTGGTTTAAGCGCGGATGGCATTAATCCTTTCGGGGAGCAGAGCAGCAATCACAGCACCTGGCCCGTGACTCTATGTATGTATAACCTTCCTCCTTGGATGTGCATGAAGCGGAAGTTCATTATGATGCCAGTTCTCATCCAAGGCCCTAAGCAACCCGGCAACGACATTGATGTGTACCTAAGGCCATTAGTTGAAGAAATTTTACAGCTGTGGAATGGAAACGGTGTACGTACGTGGGATGAGCACAAACAGGAGGTATTTAACCTGCACACGTTGCTGTTTGTAACCATCAACGATTGGCCCGCTCTCAGTAACCTTTCAGGACAGACAAACAAGGGATACCACGCATGCACGCACTGTTTAGATGACACTGAAAGTATATACCTGGACAAGTGCAGGAAGAATGTGTACCTGGGCCATCGTCGATTTCTTCCGACCAACCATCAATGTCGAAAGAAAGGCAAGCATTTCAAAGGCGAGGCAGATCACCGGAAGAAGCCCGCCATGCATACCGGTGATCACGTACTTGCTATGGTTAATGATTTACACGTAATCTTTGGAAAGGGTCCCGGCGGACTAGCTGTTCCGAATGACGCTGAGGGACACGCACCCATGTGGAAGAAGAAATCTATATTTTGGGACCTACCCTACTGGAAAGACCTAGAGGTCCGCTCTTCAATCGACGTGATGCATGTGACGAAGAACCTTTGCGTGAACCTGCTAGGCTACTTGGGCATGTATGGGAAGACAAAAGATACACCTGAGGCACGGGAGGACCTGCAACGTTTGCACGAAAAAGACGGCATGCCTCCGAAGGAGTATGAAGGTCCTGCCAGCTACGCTCTTACGAAAGAAGAGAAAGAAATCTTCTTTGAATGCCTGCTCAGTATGAAGGTCCCGACTGGCTTCTCGTCGAATATAAAGGGAATAATAAATATGCCAGAGAAAAAGTTCCAGAACCTAAAGTCTCATGACTGCCACGTGATTATGACGCAACTACTTTCGGTTTCATTGAGGGGGCTTCTACCGGAAAACGTTCGATTAGCCATTGTGAAGCTATGTGCATTCCTCAATGCAATCTCTCAAAAGGTGATCGATCCAGAAATCATACCAAGGCTAAGGAGTGATGTGGCGCAATGTCTTGTCAGTTTCGAGCTGGTGTTCCCACCATCCTTCTTCAATATCATGACGCACGTCCTAGTTCATCTAGTCGACGAGATTGTCATTCCGGGGCCCGTATTTCTACACAATATGTTCCCCTTTGAGAGGTTCATGGGAGTCCTAAAGAATTATATCCGTAACCGCGCTAGGCCAGAAGGAAGCATCTCCATGGGCCATCAAACAGAGGATGTCTGAAGATTATGAAAAGTTTCATGAAATTCCTCCCTTCAAAGTCAAGGCTGACCCAAGCATCCTGATAAACGATGAAGATTATCCATGGTTACGGCGCAATAAGCAAATGACACAAGCGAAGAAAAAGTGAAGACTTTCTCCCGCAACTATTATGATGATACCATGCCAACTTTGTAACAGACGAGTATGATACCATTGTCCGTTTTGTACACGAAGTGCATCCAGTTTTTGCCGTAACCCTCTCAACTTTCTTGCACATGCTATGTGGATGAAATGATGATACCATGCCAACTTTCAACCATTTCAGAGTTCATTTGAAATGCTTTTCAATTTCAGGGTCTTATAGCTCAAAATAATCAATAAATGCATGAAAAATAACAAATGAAGTCAGAAAGGGTTGAAAATTGATGATGTGGCTTTGAATGGTGCATTTTGAACACACAAAAAGTCAGGAGTTCAAATAAGTTTTAAAAAATGAAATCTCTTTGTAACAGACGAGTTTCCGTATGAAATCCTGATACTTCGAAAGAGATTGTCTGTTTTGTACACGAAGTGCATCCAGTTTTTGCCGTAACCCTCTCAACTTTCTTGCACATGCTATGTGGATGAAATAGTGATACCATGCCAACTTTCAACCTTTCCAGAGTTCATTTGAAATGCTTTTCAATTTTAGGGTCTTATAGCTCAAAATAATCAGTAAATGCATGAAAAATGGTGCATGAAAAATAACAAAGAAAATAAATAAGTAATTAGAAACAAAATAATATAAACTTTAATAAAATATATAAGTAGAAACAAAATAAAATAAACTTTAATAACATAAATAAAATTTATTAAACTAAAATTATCAAAGTATTTTCTGTTCAAAACATTATAAGCAACCTCTAGTATTATTGACACTAAAATTATATAAAATTGATGCAACTCAAATTATCGAAGTATTTTCTGTTCAAAATCATTGAAAGCAAAAAGAATTTTCATAAAGAACTTTTTTTGTTAGAAACTTTAATAGCAAAACGAATTATCATAAAGTAAAATAAATAAGTAATTAGAAACAAAATAAAATAAAATAAATTAGTTTTTTGTTGTAAGTAGAAACAAAAAAAATAAAGAAAAAAAGGAAACAAAAAAACAGGCAAAAAATAAAAATTATGCCACCTACTGGGCCACCACGGCCTCAATACGACTAGAAACCCATCCATGGGCCAGGATTCAGGCCCGAAGAAGGCCCAGTAGGCCCACAGGCATGTACAGAGAGGTTAGGCCCGTAAGCCTGCTTTAGAGAGGATCTCGACAGGTCAGGCGCACCGTACCTTATAAACAGGTGCGGCTCTCTCTCAGCTAGCAAGGTGGGACTAAACTCCCACCACCACGCCGCTGTGCAAGGCTTTCCGTCCCGGTTGGTGGCACCAACCGGGACTAAAGGGTGCCCTTGGTCCCGGTTGGTGGCACCAACCGGGACCAATGCCCCCCTTTAGTCCCGGTTGGTGCCACCAACCGGGACCAAAGGCCGCCGCTTCCCGCCCTTTGGGCTGCTGAAAAGAGGCCTTTGGTCCCGGTTGGTGGCACCAACCGGGACTAAAGGTAGCATTGGTCCCGATTGGTGCCACCAACCGGTACCAATGCTCTTTGTATATAAGCTGGACTTGTGAAATTTCACAACTTCACCATCAGTTCGTGCCCGACGCCCCAGCGCTGCTCCTCGTCGCCGTCGTCGTCATTGCGCTGCCTCCGACGCTGTCGCCGCGCCGCCCTGCCTCCGACGCTGTCGCCGCGCCGCCCTGCCTCCGATGTCGTCACCGCGCCGCCCCTGTCCCTGACCACGCCGTCGCCGCGCCGTCCCCTACCCCGCGCCCGAGCCCCTTCCCGCGGCCTGCCCCCGCGCGCCGGCGCCCTCGCCTCCCCCGCCGTCGCCATCGCCAGAAGCCCCCGCTGTGAGCCGCCGCGCCGGTCCGGCTTTGTTTTTATTTTGTATTAGATTAATTTTTTGTTCATATATATAATGTATATTTGTATGTATGTGGCTATATGTAAGTTCAGAGCATGTTTTTTATTAGATTAATTTCTCATTAGATTTATTATATTAATTTTTTTGTTCACAACATGTTTTTGTTCATATATGTATTTTTTGTTCATATGTGTATTAATGTTTTTGTTGTATATATGTAATTTTTTTCAATGTATATATGTATGTGGTAGCTATATATGCATGATGAGGGGGGTGGGGGTCGATATACCCCCTCCCCGATAATTTCAACATGAGGGGAGGTCGATACCCCCTCCCCAATAACATTTTTTAGAAAAGTTTTATATATCTAGATAGGAAGAAAGGAAGAAGGAATGAACTAAGAAGAGGATTAAGAAGAAAAATAAGAGGAGAAGAAGGAATAGAGGAGAAGAAGAAAAAATAGAGTCTATTTTTTCTTCTTCTCCTCTATTCCTTCTTCTTGTCCTTTTTTTTCTTCTTCTCCTCTTTTTTTATCTTCTACTTCCTCTTCTTAATTTTTATCGGGAACTCCATTCCAAAATAACTTCGACATGATGCGCGGTCGATATATATACCCCCTCTCGACCGTGATAACTTATACCACTGGAGCACCCCCCGGCCCTCTCGCTCGACCAAAACTCTCGAGGATACCCAAACCGTAGAAAAAAACGATGTCGGTCTCCTACCCCCTCCCGCCGCGCCCCTACCCTTGAAGCGTTGCCGAGGCCACCCCAAACCCGGAATAAGCTAGGTCTACGTTTGCACTAATATATCCACCTGCTGTCATGTTTGTGTAATAATTGCCATGTTGTAATATTTGCAGAAACAATGGAGCACAGACGAGACGAGGAAGCAGAAGAGGTGTTGGGGGACATAATCTTAGCCGAAGGTGATGTCTTGTCGTATCTTAACGACAATGATGGTCTGGAAGAATAGGGTGAAGAAGCAGGCTACGGTGATCGAAGAGTGGAGGAGGAAAGACATGATTATGATGGCTCCGGTGACCCAATGCTGGTGCAAGAAGGAGCCCGCGGTGACGGCTCCGGTGACCGAACATAGTCCGGCTAGGTAAATATATTAGTTAAGCCTGTGCTGACTAGCTAATTGATGCATTCATTGTTTTGGTATGTACACATATTAATTAACTCTCGTCTTTCTTCTTTTTTCTAGCCCTTCGGATCGAGCACAACTTCGGTAAAGAGACGAGGCCCGAAGAGAAAGTTGCGCTCGGATGAAAGGTTTGAGATCACAGCAATCGCGCGCGACGGCCAACCGGTTGAACCCATCCGGACAAAGGAAACATTTGCTGCTCAGTGCGGGGTTCTTGTTAGGGACAAGAACTCTGACTTCTGCAGGATTTGTCATTAACGAGGCTGATAGGTGTGTTTACTATCGCCATGGTGGGGGCAATAGTATCATATTATGTTTGTATGTGGACGACATACTGATCTTTGGTACAAACATTAATGCAATTAATGAGGTCAAGTCTTTTCTATCAAAGAGTTTTGACATGAAAGATCTGGGTGAAGCCGATGTAATTCTAAACATCAAACTTATTAAGGATGAGAGTGGGATTACATTAACGCAATCTCACTATGTTGAGAAGGTCTTGAACCGATTCGGTTTTATGGATAGCAAGCCTTCTCCAACACCTTATGATCCCAGCGTGACACTCAGAAAGAACAAGAAAGAAACGAGAGATCAATTAAGATACTCTCAAATTGTCGGTTCACTCATGTACTTAGCTAGCGCTACAAGACCAGATATCTCTTTTGCTGTGAGCAAACTGAGTAGGTTCATGTCCAACCCGGGTGATGATCATTGGCATGCACTAGAAAGGGTCTTGTGCTATCTGAGAAGTACTATGAGTTACGGAATTACTTATTCAGGGCATCATGCTGTGCTAGAAGTATATAGTGATTCAAATTGGATCTTCGATGTTGATGTACTCTACGCAACAAGTGGGTATGTATTTACTCATGGTGGTGGCGCAGTGTCATGGAGGTCTTGCAAGCAAACCATATTGACGAGGTCAACTATGGAAGCAGAATTAACTGCTTTGGACACAGCTACTGTTGAGGCAGAATGGTTGCGTGAGCTCTTGATGGACTTGCCGGTTGTTGAAAAACCTGTACCGGCTATTCTTATGAATTGTGATAACCAAACGGTTATCGCTAAAGTGAACAATTCTAAAGATAATGCAAAGTCATCAAGACACGTGAAGAGACGTTTGAAGTCTGTCAGGAAGTTGAGAAACTCCGGAGTAATAACTGTTATGTATATACAAACAGACAAAAACCTGGCAGATCCCTTTACAAAGGGACTATCACGAAATGTGATAGATATTGCATCGAGGGAGATGGGTATGAGACCCATAGATGTTACACCATAGTAGTAACCCAACCTTTGTGATCGGAGATCCCGTGAATTAGGATCTGGGAAGAACAAGCTATTGGTTAACTGAGGAGAGTAATAACTAATGATCGTCTCCAAGTGAAGATGCAAAACTCTCAGAGCTGTAAGGCAGGTTGGCAACATGCCTTAACGTGGTTCTATTGGCTATAATTAGCAAAGATGCTGTCCTACAGAGCAGTCTTGAAAGAACACACCTATATGAGTTCTGACTGTAAACGTCGCAGTCTATGAGATTTGGGTGATCTCTAGTAAGCTCATGAAGAGACCAGGGAGTATGACGTATAAGCTCTAAACCGCGGGGTAGCCTACTGGCGGTCAGGTACTGGTTAAGACTTTGAGTGAAACCTGTTCACACAAAACTAGCAATTCAAGGCATAGTCCATTGTCAAGTTGTGAATGGATGTAGCTTAAAGTTGTAGGCAGAAGTTCAACTTAACAGTCTCTGCTGAAACACTGGTATATTAAACAAGTGGTGAGAGAAGGCAAATCTCTAAATGGGTATTTGAGATCTGGTGGGGGATTGTTAGAATTAATGGGCTAGGCCCATGTGTAAAATGGCAAGTGGTGGTGCTAAGTTTAGTCCCACCCCGGAACTTGAAGAAGAGTTGGACCTCTTTATATAGTGGGTTCTCTCCACCACTTTAAGTGGTGTGTGAGAAGAGAAAGGGAAAACCACACGCGCGCGCTCGCTTGCCTCGCCTTGCCGGGCCGTGGCGTGGCGAGGCGTACATGCGACATGCGCGTGAATGGTCCGCCGAAACCCGGTCCGTCTCCTTGCAGGAGCGCAGCTTCCTTTTGCCGTTTTAGTATACGAATTAGAAACCGAGTCGGTTTGGGATTGTGATCGCGACACAATACCGCCTCTGGTCCTAATATATATACAGCTACCGGCTGCGGCCAGAGACACACCGAAAAACACCTAGGGTTTTGCCTCATCTCACAACTTGCGCCGCCGTCGTAGTCTACTCCATCCCTAACGCCGGCGTGCATCGGCGCGTGGGAGAGCAGGTCTCCGGAACCGTTCGTCTTTGCGATCCTGCACTGGGAGAGGACGAATTAGGTTTTTGGGAAGCATTGTGCGCGACTGCTCAAATTCGCCATCACGGGTCATCTTCCGTCCAAGTCGGGCGGTGCTACTCATCGTCGTATTCATCGCCGTCAGCAGCAGATCGTCGCTAACATCGTCATCAACACCGTCGCACCCATAATAGCTAACGATCAGTACGTCCAACATCCTCTGTTCATGTCTGTCTCTACAGCTATTGTTACGTGTTTGCTGCTGTTATGCATGTCTTGTTGTTCTTCTAGTTTGCTAGATTATTGCATGCTAGTATCTCTTCTAGTCATGAATTATTTATTGGAATTAATCATGAACTTGCCTAATATTCCAACATGTTTTCCGGTAGTGGAGCCTTGGTCGATTACTTTCGAGCCGAGCCGACCGGTGTTGCGAGCAGATGGAAATACAATAGACGGACGTACGGAAGCTGCTAACAGCTAGCTGATCGATTGACTCCGCTGGGGGACGCAGGTATACGTGTTAATCCCTTCAATCTGTTCTACCAAACACATGGATACAGGACGTTAATTTACTCACCATGGACTTGTGACGCGCTTGGTTGAATTAATGAAGCTAGCATGTATGTGCATGTCGTCTACGCACGGCCGGAAGTACATCTAGACGTGAAGCTTCCACCAGAAATTTGGAGAAGGAAAACACAAGATGCGCCATTGATATGGTCGGTCGTCAAACTTGTGGTCCCTGCCGCCAGACGCTGTTAATCGTCATAGGCTCACAGCTCTACAGTTCCTCACCGCGGCCACGAAGTTCTATCTCAGTGAGCTCCACTGCTCCGGGCAGTTTTGCCGCTGCAGAGGTCAACCTACTGTTGCGTGTATGCAACACTCCTTACGTTTTTAAGCGCTCGTGCTCTGCTTGCTAGCGCTATGTATGATCTAGCCACCAATTAGAGAAAGAGTGAGATCTGAGGTGGACAGAAAGATACAGACTGGAGCAGCTCACGAGATGCAACTTTAAAGATTGCTTTAGGGAGAATTTAATCAGAAGAGAGATGGGAATATATCCAATTGGCAGAGAACAAGGCAGCAGCCGATAGGAGGATAGAAAGAGACAGGGGAGGAAGGGTAATTCATGGGCTTGGTGCAATCGGTAGCTTAATTGCTATGGAAGACTAATTCCATGCTACAAAGGTAAGCCCTAATTAGTTATTAGTTGGAAATTAGATTGATGAATTGGAGAGATTCATGCTAAGTACTGATCTAGGGATTTGTTGTCTAGGACTATAAAATTAACTATACGACATGTGATCAAACAATGCGTAATCTCAAATTAAGGCAATGGTAAAAGTTGCGGGATTCATGTGACTGCATGAGTTCACGCCCGAGATGGACTTACACAGCTGGAATGAAGGCAACCAGTTGGTCCGTGTGCTCGCCTGCTTTTTATTTTTGAGGGGTGTCTGCTCACCTGCTAGATGCGTGAGTTCGTCTTCGAGGCTAAGGATGCCCACAGCTAGGACTGGTGTCGGGCCACCACCAAGTTCTTCCTTAAATTCAGCACGATTTATCTCGGCTGCATCCTCTCCAGGAAGATCAGGTCCATGAACCCTTGGCTAAAGAACATTATTATGCACAACACTGCCAAGTAAACACCGACAGTGGAAGTGCTATCACGTGGACGGATTCTCCCACCATTTTCTCTGCTCCGCCAAAACTGGTAATCAATCAATCTTTGCAAAGAATGCAAGCACGCTATTAATGGGAAGTAAATGTCTACGGCAACAATCAATCCTGCGCCAATGACGGACATTTCCTTGCCGAAGTTTTTTCCATGTTATCTGCATGGCAGTGGTTAGATTTTGAAAATTGGAAGATAAATGTATTCAGCGTCGGAATAATGGATACACAATCGTGTGATAATCATGGAGGTTTGTGTATTAAACCGGTATTTTGATATTTGGAGCAAAACATATTATTCTTGCATTCTTCAGATATATTTTTCTCCTCTAGATAGGCGTGCACACACACACACACACACACACACACACACACATATATATATCATTTATAAATATATGGTTGTAATTTTTTTACTCTGGCTTTTTATGTACGTAAAACACACAAGTCACTTCGAACAGTTTCACAAGGATGTGCATTGACTAATTGTTGCTTTATTAGGAGATGGTCCTAAACACAATTATGTGTTCATATGTTTGTGTCAGTACAGCTATTAATTTCTGCATTTGGACATAGGAAATTTAGCTTTGTTTTCATGGCAGTAGGCGGTATCTAATAACGTAACCAACAGTTTTTCCTTCCTTTCGATCTTAAATCACATGAATCATGTTAAAATCCTATGACTTTCTTAATTTCATGGAGAATAAGATAATTGGTGTTATTTTAAGGTGGGTTTGACAATTTAGCCATTTTGAGATGGTACACATGAACACATTATATTGGTGTTGCAGGCTCCTCCGTTGTGTAGAAAGGTCATGTAGGACTCTAATGTGGTTTTTTTTTGCATCTTCAAAAGAACTATATATTATGATTTTTCTTTTGAATTGCAAACATATAATTCCCAAAATTTGAAACTACCATATTGTTTCACTTACATCCTCTAATGAATTTTTATAGTTTCAAGGAATTCATCAATTTATTATGTATGGAGGTACGTTAATTGCGTAAATCGATTTTTCTCTCTCCATAATTCTAACTGTGTTCAGTTCCTCTTATTTCATTTGTGCTAAGAAAGGTCAACGTTGCTACCAGATGCTTGATCATCATGGTGTATTTTTTATAAATTGTTCTGTAGGTATTAGTTTTGTAGTTCTAAATTTTTATCAAGGCCTATATATTCTCCTCTTTTGCATACTACTTAACAATAAAATTTCCAGATCATTAGTCAATACTACCAAAAAAAGGTATGCATATATTAAATACATTTAGGAATATAAGCATATGCAAAGTTATGAAATCTATACATTATAAGGAGAAGTTTGATAAAGTGGTAATTAGTTACTACGAGATGAAAATATATCATCTTTTAAGTAAAATAGTAAACTTCATCTTTGTCATACATATGCACAATATAAACAATACATTGATGTGTTATTTTATATTCAGAACATAAATGTTCACAAAGCATTATAAAGTTACGAGATTATGATACTATTTTCATGAAAATTCCATGTTGCTATGTATTATCATTCGGCCATTTTGAAAAGTTTTCCATATATTAATAGTCAAAGTACGAGGAGTTTACAAGCAGAATTTATATGTGCCATCCATTTACTATGTGTCATAAAAATTACACTATTAATACTTCGAATTTTGAAAATGCATTAACGCTATGTAAATCAAATTGCTCAACTATCCAAAATTTGTGTTGTTTAAACATATTTTAAATAGTTACATGTATAAATGGTCACACCCTCTCCATAAGAAAATAATTAGTGTGCTTGGAAGCTCCATAAGCTTTCCAAATGAAACGAACAAATATATGATTTGGGCAATTGTTCAAGCGTAGTTGCATCATCATTAATGAACTTTGAGCAATATAATATTTTTATTGGTGGCATTAGATTATGATTTCGTCGACCATATATGCGTACCTTTTTTTATCCAAATCTCCGTGTTTTCACACATATACGCTTCACAAACATCTTAAGTATAGTGGCACATATCAGAAAACCATATTTGTTCATAATATATATGATTTGAGCATCGAGGGTTTTAGGAGGTTCCCCATCTCCATGAGCAGCAAGTACACCTAATTTTTTTGGTATTTCGTGTTCCATATCCATAACTAAAGATAGAAAACAACGAAGAACGGCAAATAAAAATTACTTAGTGATAAAGCAAACAAGCACATACGAGAATATTCACCCCACGCTATTGCTCCCCGGCAACGGCACCAGAAAAAGGTCTTGATAACCCACAAGTATAGGGGATCAATTGTAGCCTCATTCGATAAGTAAGAGTGTCGAACCCAACGAGGAGCTAAAGGTAGAACAAATATTCCCTCAAGTTCTATCGACCACCGATACAACTCTACGCACACTTGACGTTCGCTTTATCGGAAACAAGTATGAAACTAGAAGTACTTTGTAGGTGTTTTTGGATAGGTTTGCAAGAATATAAAGAGCACATAAATAAAAAGTAGGGGCTGTTTAGATAAAGACACAACTAAATTAGTTTTAGTAGAGAGCTTTTTCTTACGAGAAAGTTATTTGTCCCTAGGCAATCAATAACTAGACCGGTATTCATTATTGCAATTTTATTTGAGGGAGAGACATAAGCTAACATACTTTCTCTACTTGGATCATATGCACTTATGATTGGAACTCTAGCAATCATCCGCAACTACTAAAGATCATTAAGGTAAAACCCAACCATATCATTAAAGTATCAAGTCCTCTTTATCCCATACGCAAACAACCTACTTACTCGGGTCTGTGCTTCTGTCGCTCACGCCACCCACCATAAGCAAATCATGAACATATTGCAAACCCTACAGCGGGAATCCCTCACGCTTGCGCGACACGAAGAGCACCATAGGACAGCACCAATAATAAAACATGCAACTCAAACCAATCTTGATCATCAAATAACCCATAGGACAAAACGGATCTACTCAAACATCATAGGATAGCCATACATCATTGGGAAATAATATATAGCGTTGAGCACCATGTTTAAGTAGAGATTACAGCGGGTAAGCGAGAGGTTACACCGCTGCATAGAAGGGGGAAGGGTTGGTGATGATGGCGGTGAAGTTGTTGGTGAAGATTGCAGTGATGATGATGGCCACGGCATCGTTCCGGCGCCACCGGAAGAGAAGGGGAGAGGGGGGCCCTTCATCTTCTTCTTCCTTGACCTCCTCCCTAGATGGGAGAAGGGTTTCCCCTCTGGTCCTTGGCCTCCATGGCGTGGGAGGGGCGGGAGCCCCTCCGAGATCGGATCTGTCTCTCTGTCTCTCTCTGTTTCTGCGTTCTGGGATTCTGCCCTGGCACCGTTTCTTTTATATCTGGAGATCCGTAATTCCGATTGGATTGAAACCTTCGCCCAGATATTTTTCCAAAAATTAGCTTTCTTGCGGCCAAAGTAGAGCATCAACCGCCTTACGAGGGGCCCACGAGGGTGGGGGGCATGCCCACCTGGAGTAGGCGTGGGCCCCACCCTCGTGGCCACCTCGGGCACCGTCTCGCATTGATTTTACTTCCCAAAAATCACAAATATTCCAAAATAATTCTCCGTCCGTTTTTACCCCGTTTGGACTCCGTTTGATATGGGGTTTCTGCGAAACATAAAACATGCAACAAACAGGAACTGGCACTGGGCACTGGATCAATATGTTAGTCCCAAAAATAGTATAAAAAGTTGCCAAAAGTATATGAAAGTTGAATAATATTGGCATGGAACAATAAAAAATTATAGATACGATGGAGACGTATCACCTGCCACTATACTGGGTCCCAGCTAACAGGGGGAGTATTCATTTTTTTATGCGTAATAAGGAGGCACTTCCTTGCGTGCGCAGATATAGCTGGTGGGTCCGAGCTGTCAGCGGCGGTAATGGTTTTTTCGCGAAATACAGAGGCCCTTTCGGTGGGTCCCTGATGTCAGGTGGAGGAATCATTATTTTGCACGTAATAAGGAGGCATTTCCTTGCGTGCGGCCGTGGACCCAGCTGTCGGCCTCTCCACGTACAGTCCACTTCAAATGCATGTCGGTCATTGACCACGATGACCAGGCCGCACCGAGAGCACCAGGGCGGTGGACGACGGCGAGGCCTAGGAAGGGAACGACACGGAGGCAGGGAAGACTCGACAGTTGTTTCCCACGCGGTGGGGAGTACGACTGTACGAGGGTTTACTGGTTCGTCTGCCATCGCCGGAGAATAAAAGTAGGTGTGGGTGAGTAGAGGAATGGCTAGGACAGTGATGGGAGTACGGTGGGGCGGTGAGGCCTGCGTGGCAGCACAGCCGGCCGCGGGAAGGAGGGAGCAGGCAGTCCCGCCGGCGCTTGTTTGAGTGGCTGGAGTAGGAAGAGCAGAGATTGAAGAAGCACGACGGCCGTTGGATGGACATCCAACAGTCACTGCTTGTGCGTCAACCTTTTTTTAGGAAAGCCTCAAATCTGTGGAAGACAGCATACAGCCCATCTGCCATTATTTCTAATAATTTACAGCCCATTTGCTAATTCTTAAGGTTTTTTGGAGCCCATATTCTTTTTGTTAGCATTACAGCCCATATTGTGGCCACGGTTAAAAAATTATACGAAATTTTGCATATTTCGATGCGGTCCGAACTATTTTTAATCCCGAAATTTCGAGTCACATTCAAACTGATTTTAAAAATAAATGTATACCAATATAAAATCCAACAAATTGTCCACGCATAAAAATTAATGTAATTTAAAATCCGGAAATGAAAAAAAGAAATTTGAAACTAATTGCCGGTTTGATGTGTTTTAAAAATGTACATCCCATTTCTCATTACTGATAGGCCATTTTCTCGGCCAGCCGAATGAAAGCTCTCCTCGTCTTGAAAGATTTGCAGCCCAACAGGCTTGACAAAGCGACTTACTTGGCAAATCAAAAAAAAACTGGGCTGTGGCCGTGGACCCAGCTATCAGCCTCTCCACGTACAGTACTCTTCCGATGGAAGTCGGTCGTTCACCACATTGACCACGCCGCGCCGAGAGCACCAAGGCGGTGGACGACAGCGAGGCCTAGGAAGGGGACAACGCGGCAGTGGATGCCCATGCGGCGAGGAGTACGAGGGTTCACTGATTCGGCTGCGGTGTGAGGCTACCGTCGCCGCAGGGCCTGGCTAGCGGTGGGAGTAGTAGGGGGCGGTGAGGCCTCAACGGCAGCACAACCGGCCACTGGAGGCAGGAGCAAGCGGTCTCGCCGGCGCTGGTTTGGGCGGCTGGTGCAAGAAGAACAGCGATTGAAGAAGCAACATGACCGTTCGATTCAAATCCAATGGTTACTGCTGCTAGAATCGTGTGTAAGGAGGCAGTTGATTGCGTGCGGCCAGGCCAGCGGAGGGAGTAGGGTGGGCCGGGGAAGCCTGCGCGGCATCACAACGAGCCACAAGAGGAGGGAGCAGGCAGTCCCGCCGGCGCTAGTTTAGGCAGCTGGAGCAGGAAGATCAGAGATTGAATAAGCACGTCGGCCGTTGGATGGACATCCAATAGTCACTCCTGCTAGAATCGTGTGTTGACTGACAAAGCCTTGCGTAAACAAGTCAGCCTCAAAATGTGTGGCGTGTACAACCCATTTGCTATTATTTTTATAATTTTTACTCATTTTCTAATTCATATGGAATTTATTCAGGCCGTTTTCCATTTTTAGAATTGCTGCCCATTTTCTGGTCAGTAACAAGGTCAAAAAATTAACTAAATATGTCGGAAATTTTGTCGCAAATTTTTGCTGGGGAACAAAATATTCTTAATCCAAAAATTAGTAGCCATACTAAAACAAATTTAAAAATAAATTAGTACTATGTCATGTTAAATCCAATGAAATACGTATAAGATATTAGTGAAGAACAAAAACAAAAAAAGAAACTAATATCCCATTTGCTATAATTTTTTTAGAATTTTCAACCGCTTTTGATATTACTTTTAACAGACACTGGCCATACTCTTTGGCCAGGCCGGAATGCATCCCTCCTCGTCTTGAAAGATTTACAGCCCAGTAAGTCGGAGAAAACAAATAGGCCTAGCTTGGGTATTCTTCAAAAAGAAATACCGGGCTACCTATTTTCCCAAAGAAAAAACTGCTGGGCTGGTCATGTTGTTAGACGGGCCACAGAGACCTCACAACCCAGTTTATAGCTAGCCTGCACCTCCGAATTACTACTAAAAAAAGTTGTGCAATTCTGTCGTTAATTGACTATACGTTGAAAATGATGTGGGTCCTAGATATCAGCAGGGTGGATTAGAGTAAAAAAATAAGGGGTTCATCTGAGTAGTAAAAGAGGCGCTTGCTTGTGTTCGGGAGTGGACCTGGTGGGTCCATACTGTCATACTCACAACTACAGTCCTCTCCCGATTCACTATGTTGACAGGGACCGTTTAAAAAAAACTATGTTGACAGGGCCAGACGGCGACGCTGCGGTGAGCGCACCAAGGCGGAGGATAAAGTGCTGTCGCCAATGTGCTGGGTTGGGTTGGACATTCTTATTGAAAAATAAAAATGGACTAGATCTATTTACGACATTGACTACGATTTGCATGGGTCCGCTGGTTGCAGGAAGAAAATGCTGGGAGAAAGAAGACTGTTCGCTATCTTTGCCGAATAATAATATCGACTGAATGTAAGGACACTATCATAGGAAATAATATCCTCCTGTTAAATCGTGAATTTAAAGAACTGGTGCATGAGCATTTAGCTTTATTTATTTATTTATTTACTTATTTATGTTTAGGGGACCATGAGCATGTACCTGGGCCGGATTCATGTGAGAGCCTCCCTTCCAGTTAATTATGGGCTTCTCTATTGGGCCTTCATCAGTGGGCTGCATGTTATCAAAAAGTGGAAAATGGTGTTCCGTACGAAAAATAGTATACGCTACGTACGTACGGGGCACTAAAGGATCGAACCGTGCAACGACTTCCAAAACATTGTGTTTGTCGTTCTAACAACATATTTATTCAACCAACATACGAAATATATACTACTGATTGTACATTGAAAACAGCAGCAGCAGCAACCAGGGCTGGGGGTGCAACAGAACCAGTAAGCAGGCCAGAAGAGTGAAGACGCATCTCTCTCTTCCAAACCAAACATCAGCCATCATTACAAAAGGGCTACCAAAAAAAACAAGTGTATGCATCAAACTAAATAAAGATCCTACTACACCAAGTGTACGCATCTAACTAACTGGCTCAGTTAGACGTTACTATTTATTAAGCTGTGGAGATTGGGTGACGGCTTGACCAGATGGGTACCTGACGGGGGAAACTGCAGCCACCAGGTCGAAGTCTGATACTTGCGACCCTCTCTCCTATTTTGGGCTGCAGAGCATGGCGGCACATATCAGGGTATGGTGCATGCACAGACGCATGGTACGCTGTGTACACACCGTTTTTCCTGATGAACGAAACCGCGCTGCCATCATGATCCTTGCCGTCGGTTATCTCCTGGTTAATCAGATAATTCAGTCCGACAAACAGAGAGCGTGTACCAAGGCTACTTACCAACCTCCAGCCAAAAATTCCTGAAGGCCCAGAGAAGCCAGGATCCTGCTCAAAGACCTTGCAGTGACTGTGATTGTATTCCGCGAAACAACACTCCGGTACGTGCGAACGATCATCAATCGTTCGCCGTCGTCTGATTGAGCCAGGAACCACCTGCAACTGCCATGCCGCTTTTCTTTGAAAGGTTCTGGGATTAGGAAGGGTAGGGACACCAGGCGGCCTGCAACATCATATCAAGTTGGAGTCAAATAACCCTAAAAAAAGTTGGAGTCAAATAAAAAAGGGCTCTTGATGTAGTCAATCTTAAGAACAGCATGTTATGAGCATGAATATTTTTTCAGTAAATATTGAAAGTAATATAAGAAAGCCATCATGATATCATAGGAAAGTAACATACTGCTGTAACAGCCGTTTGTAGCGATGACTAGAGTAGGCCAGCAATACGTCCAGCCATAGAAGGAGTCGACAGCGTAAATGAAGTCCTTGTGTTCAATGGCATCAGAGAACCATGGAGGATGTATGATCCTGCGATGGACGTGCAGACTTATCCACTTACCGTAGTGACATGTCAGACGCGAGACCGCGGTTGAAGAACGCAATTAGCCTGAAGTCTTTATAATTCGCAGATCTTGTGGGCACTTGGCAGATTACAACCTTGAGCAAATCAAACTTGGTATCATGTTGGCTACTGTAAGATTCCGAGTATTCTGGGCCGCGGTGCCAAAGCAGTGCAGTGTTAATCGAAGGAAGGGGGATCAATCGCCGGGTGTAGACCTCCACGAGCATTCAGCTGCCGTGACCGTCGACGAGCACCATCCAAGACGTCTTCATGCCGACCCAGTACATACCGTTAATGTAGTTGAGGGTGACGGGGATCGGATCACAGTCAAGGGGGTTGATTCTCGCCACCCTACGATCGTTATGCTGTGTGACACGCCGTTTCTGAAGATCAGGCGGCATCAGCAAGCTAGGAGCTGGCTTAAAAAGCTCCGGCCTGAGGGCTTTGAGTAAACGGTACAACCCCGACGAGCACGCGGCGAGCGGCATGGTACTGAGATTGTCCACACGCGAAACAATGAGCTTGATTACCTCTGTGGGGAGCGAATTCCAGCCACTCTTTCGGCTGATGCTGCTCGGTTCTGCCATTGTTAGTGCTTGGGTTTCAAACGAGGGGGGGGGAGGTGCCTTAGCGGGGATGGAAGAGCGGTCAAAGATGGAGAAGCGAATATGTGCTGCGGGAAGTGGACAGGTGATGATGACTACAGCACGCCGCTTGACTTACGAGACACATACCAGCAGCGTAGGGTCATATCGAAGTCAGACAACTTGCTTGAGTGATCACAGTACTGGTACTCCCTACAGTACCTACTACTATGCCCTAACTTGCTTGAGTAGAGTAGTAGTGGAGTAGGACTCTACTCTACTACTAGCACCGAAGGAGTAGTATGTTCTAATCTAAAATAGTTACAAACTTCAATGCCCGAGCGTGGAACGACTATGAACCGCCATCGGTGCTAACTTCAATCCTGCAAGTCATGGATTTCTTTCTTTTTAACTTTCTGTACGAATCTGTAGCCAGCCTGCAAGTCATGTACATTGTACTGACAGTGGAACCCACAGAGTACTTAGAATACAAGATTAAGGATGTAATTAACTTTTTATAGAGGGAGAATCATACATGCAATTAACTCAAATGGATTGGACGTGACTCTATTATTCTCCAACGGCAACCGGCAAATTTCCTCCCGCGGGCCGGAGTAGGTTTCTCGGTTTGCATGCGGGTTTAACGGAGGGGTTTGATGGAGGCGAGGAGGTGTGTTCAGCCGGGAGTGCAGTGGACGGCGCAGTACTATTCAATTTGACAACTACAACTAGTATATTATAAAAAACAAAGAAGAGTAGTAGAGATAGAGATAAGAATAGAGACTAGGGAGGAGCACCATCTACTGCTTCGTGGGCTACTCCTGCGCTCCATTCGACGGCCGCAACGTCCCCTACAGCCACTCCCTCCTGCGCTCCATTCAGCGGGCGCTGTTGAAATTTGGGGAGCGCATTCTCGTGACTGCTAGCAGCGACGACGACTTCTTCCCCGACCTCGGCAAGCTCTTCCTCAACGACATGGGCGACAACCTCAATGCCTATGGTGCTGCTCCCGTTGCACCGTATGTGTTTCTGTCCTTCCTGTTCGAAATCGTGGTAGAATTCATGTTTCTAGTCTGTGTCCTAGATTCGATCTATTCATCTACTATGCTAGTCCGCATGATTAGTTTAATCTCTGTTATAGCCGTCATGATTTATTTTGTGCTTATTCGGACTAAATCTCGTAGTAACTTGCTCATATATTCAACTGGCGGAACGTCCCCTACAGCCACTCCTGTTTCATGGACGGCCTGGTCGATGCCTCCAAGGAGCCCTTCGTCTACTGCTATGAGTGCCCGGTGCCATTTTCGGGCTCGCCGGCGGACATCGTTCATCACCTGACGCAGGCGTGTGGCAATCACTACTGGACCTTGGTGAAGAACATCAAGTACGAGACGTGCTACCCATTCACCGTGCCGGAGTCGCTGGAGGATCAGCGCCGCCTGCTAGTCTCGGAGGAGGACGGCAGCGTCTTCCTCTTGATCGTGGCCACCGGCGAGGCCCGCGCAGGCCGCCGCCACATCTCTGTAGTGTGTGTCAGGGGCGACGCCGCTGACGCTGACACTGACACGAGGCCGATGTACGGGTGCGTGCTCACCATTACTACCCCTCGGAGGTCCGTGGGCGGCGACACTGGCTACGCCAAGCATACTTGGACTCTGCTGAGCTGGGACTTTCCCGCCGATGTGGACATGGAAGACGCACGGTGTTATTTGACCCCCAACAATGTGCGCGGGGACTCCAAGGAGGTTCACCTGGACATCTGCATATTCAAGTTAAATGTTGGTCATTAGTCTTCGCTCAATGTAATCCGCTGTCTAAGCATGTGGAGACTTCCATGCATGATCTTGCTCTATTGGAGTATCGCGCATGAATAAAAGTGTATCCGTTTATGGTTTAGTCTAGAATCTTCCATGTATGAAGTTTTACTACAGTACTGGTGAAAGACTTACGATGAACCATTTCTTACATCTCCTCTGCCCGCTTGCAAGTCATCCTGATTTAATCCCTCCGTCTAGGTGTATAAGGGCATGGTTAATACTTAAATAGTATAGCCAACTGTTGACTATAAGAAAGTGCCATGTCATTTGTAGCCAACATGTATAACAATGGATACTCAAGAACTAATTCTTGAAGATCATTTCCTGCAAAGCACAATAAGAGTTATTTCTTCACAAGTTTTGGATGCAGGTTGAACAGTTGAACGCTTTTGTTTGCAAAAGATACTTTTTAATATATTTCACCCGGATGTTTGTGAGCTCTAGAGATGAAATAATACCCGAACAAACCTATCAATACCCGTTACACATGAGATGACCCCCACATCCTTTGTCAAAATAAACAACTCCCCGATCAATGCATTTCACTCTTTCGTGCAATGCACGGGCACCTTACTATAGATTAGTATGACCAAAAATTGAACTAACATTATATATAGTACGATCAATGATGATGCATGTCACCTAAAATTATATCATTGAAAATTATGTTCAAATACGAATCCAACGATACTATTTTTGTTGACATGCACTAACATTTTGTCAGTTAAATCTTCAGTCAAATTCAATGGGGGATAAACCACAACCGATGTAGTAGTACTAGTGTAGAGGGCGGCGCTGCACGGGAGTCTCACCTCTCACCCCGCTCGTGGCGCGGCAGTAAAGCCATCATATCACAAAACCCAACCACTCCCAGTAATTAGTGGCCTGGTAAAATAAACGGACAAGCAACCATCACATCCCTCCGTCTTTTTTGCATTTCATCTCTCCGCATTTACTTTCTCCGGTTCATCTCGCACACTCGATCCCTAGCTACTACTCCTAGTATCCCTAGCTACTACTCCTAGGGCCAGTTCTTTTGGCGGCTTCCCCAGCTTTTCCCATAAGACTAGTCACAGTGCAGAGTAACATTAAGGCGCCTCACTCATTTATTTGGGCTTCTAAACTACTACTAGTAGTACCTCCGTCCTGGCTTATTCCTCACCATTGTAATTTGTGCTAAATTTTTACCAAAGTTTAACTGATAAAATGTTAGTGCATGTGACATGCACTAACATTCAATTAGTTAAATTTATGATCGAAATTTGACACAGATTACAATGGGGACCAATAAACCAGGACGGAGGTAGTAGTTATGGGATTACTAATCTAGAAGCCTAAAAGAACTGGCCCCTGGTACTCCTACTAGTAGTAGTACTCAAGTTGGAATTCCAATTGCACGGCAGAACTTGTTAGGCAAAAAATTCGATACAGGGTGTAGGAAGCGGTTTGGGAATTTGCATGCCTTTCCAACCAGTGAGATACTCCGTACAAAGTACGACAGAGAAATAACCACAAAGAAGGAAGCTAAAAGTAAACAATCAAACAAGCATTTTTGCATTTGTTTTGCATTGAATCGTTTCACAAGCTTGACTAGTGTTGTGTTTCTACTTTTACAAAAACCGCATCTTAATGTTAAAACGTGCATTTGCACATACATAAGTAATAGTAGTACTCCCTCCGTCTAGGTGTATAAGTCTTCCCTCCTTCTTGGTCACGGTGCACAACCAAATATGACTTATTGACCTGGACGGAGGGAGTAGCACAGTCCGCAAGCATATATCGAGAGAGACGTGTAGTGCGATAGTATATAGTAAAGTTTGTGCTATATGCACGTACTTGCAAAATGCGTAGGTTTCCAAACTTTCCCTTTTACATACTTAATTAAGGACGCTAAAAATTCCTGAATGTTCGGGATTTATCATTTGCGTCCCAAAACTAATGAGATCGCCTTACGAAACCAAAACTATACTCCTCGTAAAAGCCACGGCGTTCGCAGGAGCGCTTGCAGCGCGCCACGAGTGCCCTGGTGCGCGGCCGTTTCCCAGCGCATCGACACAACGCCTCTTCCTCAGCCTCACAACTCGCGAGGTGCTGATTGGCGGTTTGCCGGCGGGCGAGCGCGATCTCACCGGTGTGGTCATCCGGCGCCAATAGGTACTCCTCCTCGCTGGAAGCGTGCACCCGGTCCCCGTACCGCCAAGCGTAGATGAGGCGCTTGGGCCCGACTGCACTCAGGGCGTCGGCATGGGCGTCCTCCGCCACCCTCACGGCCCTCGCACGAGCCTTCTGCCAAAGAGCTAATTGCCTGATTCTCTCGGACGCGACATAGGCCTCCCAGGCAGCTTGTTCCGCGGTGCGCTTCTCTTCCTCGGCCTTCTTCTCCGCCTCTATTTTGGCGCGCTCTGCTGGAGGCAAAGCCTCCCACAAGGCGACATCCATTTCTTTCCAAAGCTCCTCAAGGCTGGGGGACTCGGCGGGCGGCGCGGCGTTCTCCTCGTAGCGGGGAGCCGACGCGTCCTTCGACGCGCGTGCTGGCGAGATTGGGAACGCCGACGCGTCCACCTCGACGCGTCGCGGTGAGGAGTGTAACGTCGACGCGTCCTCCTCGACTAGTGGCGGCGAGGAACGGAACGGTGACGCGTCGCATCGCGGCAAGGAGTGGAACACCGACGCGTCCTCCTCGACTAGTGGCGGCGAGGAACGGAACGGCGACGCGTCGCGTCGCGGCGAGGAGCGGAACGCCGACGCGTCCTCCTCGACTAGTGGCGGCGAGGAACGGAACGGCGATGCGTGACCGTCCGCGCGGTGCAGCGAGGGGCGCCTAGGGCTTGGGAGGGGGCGATGCCATGGTGGTCGACGTGAGAGGGAGGGGGAGGAGATAGCGATGAACGTGAACGTGAGGGGGAGGAGATAGCGATGTCGTAGGAGGCGCAGTATTTATAGCGAGCAATGGCACACCTACATAAGATATGGACTGAGATGCACTGACTTAACTACAGGTCCAGTTGCGTCACTGACATGTGGGCCAGACCCCTGTTGGGCCCATATGTCAGTGAACCAATGCACCTGCAGTTAAGTAACATCTATGTGGACATATTTGTTGGAGTAAATTACGGGGAGGGAAGGGGTGGAAATATTGCTGGTCACAACGGATTGGACGAGCGCGGGGGAGGAGAGTCATGCATGCAGATTTTTTCCACACGGGGTGGAGTGGTGGGACCGCCGGAGGGAGAAGGAGAGTCTGGCAGGCATATTGTTTCCACGCATGGAGAGGAAAATATTTGGAGACGAACGGGCTTCCTGCAGGTATGGGGAACGGTGCATAATAAATCTCATCTTGCATGCCGGGCTAGGTATAGTCTCAAGTCATTAAAAACATACACGCCCCACACATGTTCATATATCAAGGTGCACTAAATTATTGCATGCGATGATTAAGGCTGGCCATAATGGTGGTATCTTAGCTGGTATCATGCACACGGGAATAGCAAGCATGCTGATGTGGCAAAGAATTAAGCAAGAGAGGGGGGTTAGAGTAACTAGTGTTCATGCATGCATTGGTAAACACATTTTTTTGTGAAAAACTACAAAAACTATTCCACCGCCTCTATCTTGCTAAGAGTAGGTCAAATTTTTGAATCGACCCTTTAAACTAGAAGGGAGGTAGTAGTACTCTAATAGCTAACCTTGGCCCTGTTTGGATCCATGTGTTAGAGTTAGTTTGGGTTAGTTTGAACTCAATTAACCCAAAAAAAATCTAACCCACCCAAGAGGTGCTTTATACTACTCATTATAATCAGTATTGTAGATATTGATATTTTTAGTATAAACGGTTGACGGAAGTAAAAAGGACCAGAGGGAGTATCATGCATGCGGAGTACGCAAAAAAAATTGCTCATTTATAGACGGTCGAAGTCTCAAAGGGCGCGACCGCGTGAGGGAGGCGAAGGTCGTGGGAGGCACGACGGTGGACAGAATTAATTGAAGTTACACACAAGCCGGCATGGCGTGCGAACAGGCAGAAGCTATACCGTCAGGCCTACGATATGGGTCTAGTAGACATGACATCTAGTGGGCCCCGCATAGTTCTCGAGAACTCTTTGGGGTCTTGCAGCCGTTTATCCACCAGGCAAGCCAGCAACCCCACGCCGTTCGCACGCCCTACTCGTCCCCGTCTTCTACTAGTACAGTACCTTACAACAGTTCGCTCCCAGTCGTCCCGTCCTTCCACATTACAGCAGTTCCACTAATCCTAACCCTCCTCCCAAATCCATGGCGTCCCAAATCTCCATGATCGGCGGTGAGTACAACGTTAGAACCATCACCGGTGATGAGTGCGACATCATCTACACCCGTTCTTCCGCAACGGTGAAAGAATGCCTTGCTTGCTTCAAACGCATGTTCGAAAACTCAAATGATGAGTGGGTCGCTGGGCTAGATGTCGAGTACACCACAGTCCTGGGAAGCGAGAAGAAACTAAAGGAGGCAGAGAAGAAGAAGCCCGCCATGATCCAGGTTTGCATGCATGACTTATGCTTGGTCTACCACATATGCCATGCCGACGTTGAGTGCGAGGAATTTAAGAAGTTCCTCAAGGGCGGCCGAGTCAAATTCGTTACTGTAGAATTTAAGAACGACAA
This sequence comes from Triticum aestivum, assembly GCF_018294505.1. Lineage (NCBI taxonomy): Eukaryota > Viridiplantae > Streptophyta > Magnoliopsida > Poales > Poaceae > Triticum > Triticum aestivum. The sequence continues at coordinate 50,692,046 of NC_057796.1, forward strand.
GGAAATCCTGGGTCGGATAGGCCTCGTTGTAGGCGACCCCTTCGACCTCCAGAAGGAAGAGCTGGTGCCCTCCCTTGATCAGCCTTCAATGCTGACCCTGGCAGGAGCCATGGTTCATCCTTCGTACGGTAAACTAGAGAAACCTCATCACGAGTTTCATCATGCATGGGAGTCGAAGAAATTAGATGAAGATCACATCCTGTACGCAGCAATGGATGCCTACCTTTGTTTAAATATCTACAAGGGTTGGATGAAGAAGCAGAGCCCAATGTCCGACTCAAGCAAAGAAGCATCGGCGAAGAGGAAGAGGGACGAGGACGAAGTCGAGGACGTGGACTCGGACTCCGAGTAGGTGGCAGTTGTCACACCCCTAGCTCTGACAATGCCTAGTGCTAGCATCTGGTGTTGCATCATGTTTAAATTTTCCAGGAAGTTGAAATGGGGATGACAGAACCCCCAGCACCCCCCCGAAAACAACTAGGGTTTACTAAAATCTTTTTTAATGAACCTGAAATGCCCTTCCAAAATGTCCATCACTTTTGTCTTGGTCCAGAACCTCTGCCAAAATTGGTTCACATTTTTCTAGGACACATAAGGTCACTGAATTAAATCATATGCTATTTGTAGTTGGGCATTTAAATGCTATATATTATTTTAAGTGCTCAATTAATTCTGAACTTAAGTGAGGGCTGTTAGGAATAATCCAAACAGAGCCCGCAATTATCTTCAGGATTTTTAAAACATTTTCGTATTTTTAATAAAGCTCAGAAGTTGCAGAAAAATAGAAAAAGAAAAACAGAAAATAAAAGGAAACTATCTTACCTGGCTGATACGTCTCCAACGTATCTATAATTTTTGATTGCTCCATGCTATATTATCTTCTGTTTTTGACATTATTGGGCTTTATTATATACTTTTATATTATTTTTGGAACTAACCTATTAACCGGAGGCCCAGCCCAGAATTGCTGTTTTTTTTGCCTATTTCAGAGTTTCATAGAAAAAGAATATCAAACGGAGTCCAAACGGAATGAAACCTTCGGGAACGTGATTTTCGGAAGGACCGTGATCTAGAGGACTTGGACCCTACGTCAAGAAAGCTACCAGGAAGCCACGAGGTAGGGGGGCGCACCTACCCCCCTGGGCGCGCCCTCCACCCTCGTGGGCCCCACGTTGCTCCACCGACGTACTCCTTCCTCCTATATATACCTACGTACCCCCAAACTACCAGATACGGAGCCAAAAACCTAATTCCACCGCCGCAACCTTCTGTACCCGTGAGATCGCATCTTTGGGCCTGTTCCGGAGCTCCGCCGGAGGGGGGCATCGACCACGGAGGGCTTCTACATCAACACCATAGCCTCTCCGATGAAGTGTGAGTAGTTTACCTCAGACCTTCGGGTCCATAGTTATTAGCTAGATGGCTTCTTCTCTCTTTTTTTGGATCTCAATACAATGTTCTCCCCCTCTCTTGTGGAGATCTATTCGATGTAATCTTCTTTTGCGGTGTGTTTGTTGAGACCGATGAATTGTGGGTTTATGATCAAGTTTATCTATGAACAATATTTGAAACTTCTGAATTCTTTTATGTATGATTGGTTATCTTTGCAAGTCTCTTCGAATTATCAGTTTGGTTTGGTCTACTAGATTGATCTTTCTTGCAATGGGAGAAGTGCTTAGCTTTGGGTTCAATCTTGCGGTGTCCTTTCCTAGTGACAGTAGGGGCAGCAAGGCACGTATTGTATTGTTGCCATCGAGGATAACAAGATGGGGTTTATATCATATTGCATGAGTTTATCCCTCTACATCATGTCATCTTGCTTAAAGCGTTACTCTGTTCTTATGACCTTAATACTCTAGATGCAAGCTGGATAGCGGTCGATGTGTGGAGTAATAGTAGTAGATGCAGGCAGGAGTCAGTCTACTTGTTTCAGACGTGATGCCTATATACATGATCATGCCTAGATATTCTCATAACTATGCTCAATTCTGTCAATTGCTCAACAGTAATTTGTTCACCCACCGCAAATACTTATGCTCTCGGGAGAAGCCACTAGTGAAACCTATGGTCCCCGGGTCTATTTTCCATTATATTAATCTTCCAACACTTAACTATTTTCGTTGCCTTTTATTTTACTTTGCATCTTTATCACAAAAATACCAAAAATATTATCTTATCATATCTATCAGATCTCACTCTCGTAAGTGACCGTGTAGGGATTGACAACCCCTTATCGCGTTGGTTGCGAGGATTTATTTGTTTGTGTAGGTGCGAGGGACTCGTGTGTAGCCTCCTACTGGATTGATACCTTGGTTCTCGAAAACTGAGGGAAATACTTACGCTACGTTGCTGCATCACCCTTTCCTCTTCAAGGGAAAACCAACACAGTGCTCAAGAGGTAGCAAGAAGGATTTCTGGCGCCGTTGCCGGGGAGGTCTACGCAAAAGTCAACATACCAAGTACCCATCGCAAACCCTTATCTCCCGCATTACATTATTTCGCCATTTGCCTCTCGGTTTCCTCTCCCCCACTTCACCCTTGCCGTTTTATTCGCCCTCTCTTTTCCGTTCGTCTTCTTCTTTCCTTTTTGCCCCTCGCTCTTTCTGCCGTTATGTCTGAAATTGGGGAAATTATTGTCAATATGGACAATAATAATATCATGGAAAATTATGATGCTCCTGCTGAAGAACCCCCTACCTTGCATACAAAAAAAAATTCGAATTGGTAGTGGTAATATTATTGGGAAAGGGGTTATTCAAGATTTCTTTACTTGTGTCGGTGCTTTGCCTTCTATGGGCAGTTCCATTCTTCATAGAACTAGTAGTCTTGCTGACGCTATTGCCATGCTTATAGTTGAACTTGAAAGGCAATTTATGCACTTGCACCCTTGCATACAAAGGATTTTCCTAGAATTTTCTAATATAGAGCATTCTTCTGTTAAGCGTGCCGCTACTATCTTTTTTTCTCATGAGTTCAGATTTATAATAAAAGAGGCCAAGGAAATCTTTGCGCATTATAGGGTGGACGCTGGCCATTCTCCCATCGAGGCTATCCTCTTTGATCAAGAAGAAATAATGCGTTTTCAATCTCTAGACTATGTTGCTTTCAATAAAAACCTTAGAAAAAAGGTTCCTACCAATGTTCTAGTTGATAGAATTTCTGAACTTAATGATGATTTGGCTATTCGAAATAATGGGCTAGGATATTCTCTCGAGTATAGGCTTACAAAGTTCTGTCAAAAGAATGCTTATAATGATGAATTGGTTGTGCAATATGAAGGGCCGAAGGAGGAACCTATACCTCCTAAAATTGATCTTGGGGAATTTTGTCCCATTAAATTTAGCCCTTTTGATTACTTTTGCTTGCCTCAAAGGAAACTTGCCGCTGAACGTAGAGAATATGAAATGAGTTTTAATGATCTATCCTATTACTATGGCACAACCTAGATCGATCCTTGCTATTATGCCTAGCTAGGGGCGTTAAACGATAGCGCTTATTGGAAGGCAACCCAATTTTATTTTTAGTTTTTTTTGCTTTTTGCTTCTGTTTAGGAATAAATATTTGTTCTAGCCTCTGGTTAGATGTGTTTTTATGTTTTAATTAGTGTTTGTGCCAAGTTAAACCTATAGGATCTTCTTGGATGATAGGTATTTGATCTTGCAGAAACTTCCAGAAATTTTCCGTTCACGAAAATAATTGTTAAAAATCACCAGAACGTGATAAGATATTGATTCCAATTGCTGCTGATCAATAAACAAATTTTCTAGGTCTTCCTATTTTGGCTGATTTTTTGGAGTTCCAGAAGTTTGCGTTAGTTACAGATTACTACAGACTGTTCTGTTTTTCGTGTGTTGTTTGCTTATTTTGATGATTCAATGGCTAGTAAAAGAGTTTATAAACCATAGAGAAGTTGGAATACAGTAGGTTTAACACCAATATAAATAAAGAATGAGTTCATTACAGTACCTTGAAGTGGTCTTTTGTTTTCTTTCGCTAACGGAGCTCACGAGATTTTCTGCTGAGTTTTGTGTTGTGAAGTTTTCAAGTTTTGGGTGAAAGATTTGATGGATTATGGAACAAGGAGTGGCAAGAGCATAAGCTTGGGGATGCCCATGGCACCCCCAAGATAATTTAAGGACACCTAAAAGCCAAATCTTGGGGATGCCCCGGAAGGCATCCCCTCTTTCGTCTACTTCCATCGGTAACTTTACTTGGAGCTATATTTTTATTCACCACATGATATGTGTTTTGCTTGGAGCGTCTTGTATGATTTGAGTCTTTGCTTTTTAGTTTACCACAATCATCTTTGCTGTACACACCATTTGAGAGAGACACACATGATTCGGAAATTATTAGAATACTCTATGTGCTTCACTTATATCTTTTGAGTTATATAGTTTTTGCTCTAGTACTTCACTTATATCTTTTAGAGCACGGTGGTGGATTTGTTTTATAGAAACTATTGATCTCTCATGCTTCACTTAGATTATTTTGAGATTCTTAAATAGCATGGTAATTTGCTTAAGAAACCTAATATGCTAGGTATTCAAGAATAGTAAAAACTTTCTTATGAGTGTGTTGAATACTAAGAGAAGTTTGATGCTTGATGATTGTTTTGAGACATGGAGGTAGTAATATTAAAGTTGTGCTAGTTGAGTAGTTGTGAATTTGAGAAATACTTGTGTTGAAGTTTGCAAGTCCCATAGCATGCACATATGGTAAACGTTATGTAACAAATTTGAAACATGAGGTGTTCTTTGATTGTCCTCCTTATGAGTGGTGGTCGGGGACGAGCGATGGTCTTTACCTACCAATCTATCCCCCTAGGAGCATGCGCGTAGTGCTTGGTTTTTGATGACTTGTAGATTTTTGCAATAAGTATGTGAGTTCTTTATGACTAATGTTGAGTCCATGGATTATACGCACTATCACCTTTCCACCATTGCTAGCCTCTTCGGTACCGTGCATTGCCCTTTCTCACATTGAGAGTTGGTGCAAACTTCGCCGGTGCATCGAAACCCCGTGATATGATACGCTCTTTCACACATAAACCTCCTTATATCTTCCTCAAAACAGCCACCATACCTACCTATTATGGCATTTCCATAGCCATTCCGAGATATATTTCCATGCAACTTTCCACCGTTCCTTTTATCATGACATGTTCATCATTGTCATATTGCTTTGCATGATCATGTAGTTGCCATAGTATTTGTGGCAAAGCCACCGTTCATAATTCTTTCATACATGTCACTCTTGGTTCATTGCATATCCCGGTACACTGCTGGAGGCATTCATATAGAGTCATACTTTGTTCTAGTATCGAGTTGTAATCATTGAGTTGTAAATAAATAGAAGTGTGATGATCATCATTTTCTAGAGCATTGTCCTAAGTGAAGAACAAAAAAAGAGAGAGAAAGGCCAAAAAAACAGAAGGCCAAAAAATGAGAGAAAAAGAGAGAAGGGACAATGTTACTATCCTTTTACCACACTTGTGCTTCAAAGTAGCACCATGATCTTCATAATAGAGAGTCTCTTGTTTTGTCAACGATGGGCCTCCTCAAGTGCCCTAGGTCTTCGTGAGCAAGCAGGTTGGATGCACACCCACTTAGTTTCTTTTGTTGAGCTTTCATATATTTATAGCTTTAGTGCATCCATTGCATGGCAATCCCTACTCCTTGCATTAACATCAATCGATGGGCATCTCCATAGCTCATTGATTAGCCTCGTTGATGTGAGACTTTCTCCCTTTTTGTCTTCTCCACATAACCCCCATCATCATATTCTATTCCACCCATAGTGCTATATCCATGGCTCACGCTCATGTATTGCGTGAAGGTTGAAAAAGTTTGAGATTACTAAAGTATGAAACAATTGCTTGGCTTGTCATCGGGGTTGTGCATGATGAGAGCATTCTTGTGTGACGAAAATGGAGCATGACTAAACTATATGATTTTGTAGGGATGAACTTTCTTTGGCCATGTTATTTTGAGAGGACATAATTGCTTAGTTAGTATGCTTGAAGTATTATTATTTTTATGTCAATATTGAACTTTTATCTTGAATCTTTCGGATCTGAATATTCATACCACAATTAAGAAGAATTACATTGCAATTATGCCAACTAGCATTCCACATCAAAAATTCTGTTTTTATCATTTACCTACTCGAGGACGAGCAGGAATTAAGCTTGGGGATGCTTGATACGTCTCCAACGTATCTATAATTTTTGATTGCTCCATGCTATATTATCTTCTATTTTGGACATTATTGGGCTTTATTATACACTTTTATATTATTTTTGGGACTAACCTATTAACCGGAGGCCCAGCCCAGAATTGCTGTTTTTTGCCTATTTCAGAGTTTCGCAGAAAAAGAATATTAAACGGAGTCCAAACGGAATGAAACCTTCGGGAACGTGATTTTCGGAACGAACGTGATTCAGAGGACTTGGACCCTACGTCAAGAAAGCTACTAGGAAGCCACGAAGTAGGGTGGCACGCCCTCCAGCCTTGTGGGCCCCATGTTGCTCCACCGACGTACTCCTTCCTCCTATATATACCTACGTACCCAAACTACCAGATACGGAGCCAAAAACCTAATTCCACCGGCGCAACCTTCTGTACCCGTGAGATCCCATCTTTGGGTCTGTTCCGGAGCTCCGCCGGAGGGGGCATCGATCACGGAGGGCTTCTACATCAACACCATAGCCTCCCGATGAAGTGTGAGTAGTTTACCTCAGACCTTCGGGTCCATAGTTATTAGCTAGATGGCTTCTTCTTTCTTTTTTGGATCTCAATACAATGTTCTCCCCCTCTCTTGTGGAGATCTATTCGATGTAATCTTCTTTTGTGGTGTGTTTGTTGAGACCGATGAATTGTGGGTTTATGATCAAGTTTATCTATGAACAATATTTGAATCTTCTGAATTCTTTTATGTATGATTGGTTATGTTTGCTAGTCTCTTCGATTTATCAGTTTGGTTTGGCCTACTAGAGTGATCTTTCTTGCAATGGGAGAAGTGCTTAGCTTTGGGTTCAATCTTGCGGTGTCCTTTCCCAGTGACAGTAGGGGCAGCAAGGCATGTATTGTATTGTATTGTTGCCATCGAGGATAACAAGATGGGGTTTATATCATATTGCATGAGTTTATCCCTCTACATCATGTCATCTTGCTTAAAGCGTTACTCTGTTCTTATGAACTTAATACTCTAGATGCATGCTGGATAGTGGTCGATGTGTGGAGTAATAGTAGTAGATGCAGGCAGGAGTCGGTCTACTTGTTTCGGACGTGATGCCTATATACAAGATCATGCCTAGATATTCTCATAACTATGCTCAATTCTGTCAATTGCTCAACAGTAATTTGTTCACCCACCATAAATACTTATGCTCTCGAGAGAAGCCACTAGTGAAACCTATGGCCCCCGGGTCTATTTTCCATCATATTAATCTTCCAACACTTAGCTATTTTCGTTGCCTTTTATTTTACTTTGCATCTTTATCACAAAAATACCAAAAATATTATCTTATCATATCTATCAGATCTCACTATCGTAAGTGACCGTGTAGGGATTGGCAACCCCTTATCGCATTGGTTGCGAGGACTTATTTGTTTGTGTAGGTGCGAGGGACTCGTGTGTAGCCTCCTACTGGATTGATACCTTGGTTCTCAAAATTGAGGGAAATATTTACGCTACTTTGCTGCATCACCCTTTCCTCTTCAAGGGAAAACCAACACAGTGCTCAAGAGGTAGCACTGGCAAAGCCACCAGCCGGCCCACCTGGCGGCCCAGCGCTGTGCTGGCCCGTGCCGGCCAGCTGCTTCGTCCCTGCCAAGCAGGCAGGGAGGTGATGCCGGCGTGCGCGAGCTCGCCACCACGCCAGCTGCTTGCCGCCCGCGCCCCAGGACACCTGGGCGAGCTCCACGTCGCCGCCCCGGCCCCGCAGACACCTCGCTCAGTACCCTTTCTCTCTCCCTCGCCCTCTCCCACCATGGCGGACGCTGCCGTGCCCGCACCACCGTGAAACTCGCGTCCACCGCCGTCCCCGCGCCGCGCTGCCATGCCCACGAGCTCCGCCGTCGTTTGTTTCATTGAGCTAGCCGAGCCCCGAGCGCTCGCACGCTCTGCTTCGTATTCTTCGACCACATCTTCACCGAACGCCGCCGGAGATCCCCTTCGCCGTCACCGCCGCACTAGCTCATCCCGGACCTCGCCGTCTGCTGCCGTGACCGCCGTGAGCTCAGCTACCTCCCCATCCTTTCCATTCTCGCTCTTGAGCCCTGCATCGACTGCATCGAGCTCGGCCGCACCCGCCGCCGCCACCGCACGTCGCCGTCGTGGCCACAGCCACATTGGCTCGATTCCGAGCACGCCATCATCTCCGCCGCACTCGCAGGAGCCCGTAGCACTCCCCATGCGTCTCGCCTTGCCCCTAGCGTCAGGGACGACCTCGCCCGAACTCCGGCGACCGCCAAGGTCGTCGCCGGTGATGTTTCCGGCCACACCAGCTCCACCCACCGCCACCACCCGACGCGGCTCACTCCCCGCATCACGTAGATGTGCTCCGCCGTCGTTTTGGTCGCCGGAGCACAAATCCCGCACTGCCCCGTCGCGTTTGGCCTCGCCGGCGGCTAAACGCCGGCGAGTTGACCCCGCTGACCCCGTTTAACCCCGGGTGGGCCCACTTTGACCTCCCCTAGGTCTATGACAAGTGGGACCCGCCTGCTAATTAAGTTAGGATTAGGACTAACTAAAAATTAGTTAAACTAATGACACTGACACGCGGGACCCACTGGTCAGGTTTGACCTAGACCGTTCCCTTTGACTGCTGACGTCACCCTGACGCACTGCTGACGCAATAAAGCATTTACTAGATTTATTCTTATATAGGAAATTCCAGAAAATGTTGCAAACTTCAAAAATTCATAGAAATTAATCTGTAACTCCAAATGAAAAGATTTATATATGAAAATTGATCAGAAAAATCCAATCTATCCATCTGTACTAGTTTCATGCATATAAGAACACTTTAACCTTGTTGTTTAAGTGAAACAAGTTAATGCACCTTTATGACTTCATAAAATGGGTTTGCATTTGAATCTTTGGTTCAAATGGACTCATTTCAATTTTTTCTAGCTTGCATTAGCCCAAAACACATTCATATTGCCATGTCATAGCATGCATCATATTGTTGCATATCGTCATGTGTTGATCGTTTTCTGATGTGTCTTTCATGGTAGGTTCTGCCTCCGAGGTTACCCACGAATATCCGACTGAAGGGCAGTATCCTACTACCACTCCATCAGGCAAGCAAAACCCCTTGTTCATTCTGATACAATCCCACTCTCTCGCTCCTGCTCTCTTTTGCTGCATTAGGACAACAATGAATCAACTGTTACATGCTGCGGTAGTTGAACCCCTTTCCCTCTGCATGACCTGTCATTGCCACAGTAAATAGATGAAACCCACTAGCATGAGTAGGAGTTGTTTGAGCCCTGATGTGCCTACTCATTCATGCTTGTTTGTCATGCCTGCTACTGCTTAGAGTTGAGTCAGGTCTGGTTCATCGGAGATGAATCGGAGGTGTGTGAACATGTCCTACTATTGAGAGCTAAGTGTGTGAACATGATTTGGTAAAGGTAGAGGTGAGAGGCCATGTAGGAGTACATGGTGGGTTGTCTCATTGAAACCGTCCTCAGGAACTGAATTCTGTGTTTGTGATCCATGAACAGCTACTACCACACATTGGGATCCTTAATTGACTCTCTCGACTTCTTAATCGCCCTTGTCCTCTGTCCAGGAGTTGCAAGTAGTTTTGGTGTTTGTAGTATGCTCGAGGCCGTGCGCAGCGCTGACCCGAGGGGTGGGCTGTGATGCGGTAGGCACGTGGCCGGGTATGCCGGGCGCCCGTTTGGTGTCGCGGAACCCTGTACACATCGTTCGGGGCCGTATGTGGAAACCTCGGCCGGACTCCCTGCGGATGGAACCTGAATAGGCGATAAACCTGGACTAGAGACTTGAGTGTTTAGGTAGGCCATGGCCGACAGCCCTCATTGGGCTTCCGCTTGAAGGTTGCCGAGTACATGTCGTGTAAACGGCGGTAAGTGGTGAGAGCGTGTGTGAAGAAGTACACCCCTGCAGGGTTATAAATGATCTATTCGAATAGCCGCGTCCGTGGTAAAGGACTTCTGGGTTGCCTATACAGTTCATAGACAAGTGAAAATGGATAGTCTAAAACTCGCAAGATAAGCATGAGTGCTATGGATGGCCTTCTCGTAGGGAGACGGGAGCGGATCCATAGTGGTGTATTGATATGGTGAATATGTGGACTCGTGTGCGCCACCTCAAAAGAGTTACTTGCAGTCATAGTTTAGGATAGCCACTGAGTCAAAGCTGGCTTGCTGCAGTCAAACTCCACCACCCCCTTTGTTGATACTGATGCATATGTAGCTAGTTCTGATGTAAGTCTTGCTGTGTACATTTTTACTCATGTTTGCCTATTTTATGTTTTGCAGAGAGACGTCAGTCTTGCTAGTAGTTCCGTGTGGACTTCGATGTTTAGCTTGTTACCTCAGCTACGATCTTGTGCCCTCGGCAGGATCTGGTAGATAGTCAGGCTTCTCAGCCTTTTTCATTTGTAGATGTCTGTACTCAGACATGTTAAGCTTCTGCATGTGCTTTGACTTGTATGCTCTGCATGTTGGGTCATGAGACCATGATTGTAATACTTGGCTCCTCAGAGCCTACTGATTAAATACTTGAGTCGTAGAGTTATGCTGTGATGCCATGTTGTATTTACACATATCGATCATATTGTGTGTATGATTGAAATGCTTGGTATGTGTGGGATCCGACAACCTAGTTGTTTATCCTTGGTAGCCTCTCTTATGGGGAAATGTAGTCTTGTGCTTCCATGAGCCATAGTAGTCCGCTACATCCCGGTTCACCGGAGTCCTGCTAGCCTAGCACTACTGCTCCGGAACACTTGACTGGCCGGCATGTGATTCACTTCGTTCCGGTGTCTGGCCCTTCGGGGAAATGTCACACGGTGACATCCAGAGCCTGCCTAGCCTGCTACAGCCCGGTTCACCAGAGTCTTGTTAGCCCAGTGCTACAGCCCGGATTCGCACGCTGCTGACCGACATGCTTGATGTTGATTCATGTATGCCTGTCCCCGTAAGTTAGTGCCACTTTGGGTTCACGACTAGTCATGTCGGCCCGGGTTCTCTGTCATATGGATGCTTGTGACACTATCATATACGTGAGCCAAAAGGCGCAAACGGTTCCGGGCCATGGTAAGGCGACACACGTGGGAATACCGCGCGTGAGGCCGCAAAGTGATATGAGGTGTTACCGGCTAGATCGATGTGACTTGGAATCGGGGTCCTGACAGTAGTGCCGTCGCTCATGCTGGTTCTACTGCAGTGTCAAGTGGACTAGTTGCTTAGTTTATTTTGAAGGGTGTGTTGTGCTGAGGCCCCAGCAGAACTATGTTTATGTTCTTTCTCGTTATTTGAACTCTTTAGTACGTACAATAGTACTAGTACTATGTCTTACTACTGTTCTTATTGCAGTTGGTACTACTGCTCGTATCTTCGTGTTCCTACTGTAGTTAATATGTTCGTACTAGTAGTATAATTTGGGTCAGTCGATTTGTGAAAGAAGTTCGACAGAGTGAAGGAAGAAGACGGCAGGGTGCCCATGATCTATCTTATGAGTGTTGGGTGTGGAATGCAGTTCGCCGAAAAAAATGGATCGTGCCCGGGGTTAAACGGATGGCGGGGGTGGGGGGAGCATGGCGGTGGCAGGCGGTTCAGGGGAGGGCGCGGCGGCGGCGGCAGGTGGTTAGGCGTGTGCCGGGCTGAGAATATGAACCGTGCATCTATTTCGGAGGTTGAAGAAGCCCTTCTAGCCATCCATGTTGCATCAAACGGCTCACAAGAGTCGACTGACCCAAATTGCTCCTTCAGATTGCAGGATCCACGTGGCATTCAAGGTCTCGAAGGTAGATTACGCGTCCGCACCTGGTTTGCGGGCTCGACGCGTGCGCGACCGGCTTCCGCCGCGACAGCCACCATGCGCGACTCCTCCGCGCGGGCGGAGACGACAATGACACGCTAGTTCCTCCTTGCCGGCGTGCTGGAGCACGTGCTCATCCTCCTCTTCGTACGCTGCGTGCATAGACGCGGCTCCACCAGCTGCTCGCGTTCTTGGCAGCATGGCGGCATCACGAGGAGGGACTGCAGACGACGTGAGCGGGTGAGCCTTTGGCTTGGCGGCGACACGGCGGTGATGGGCGAGAAATTGTTGGCCGGAGCAGGCGGGCGCCGGCATGCGCAACGGCGGCGGCGGCATATTGATGAGTGCGCGTATGGGAGCTTAGTTTAGTTTTATATAGGGTTGGTCAAACTTAAAAGAAAATCGTACTAGTACATGTAAACATTAGACTTAGGCAGCGCTTTTATTAGTTACCACAGCCACGATACGGAATCCTGTGCAAGCGCGTGAACCGCGGCCGCGCGGTCGATCGAACGGTGCGTCACCGTGTCGCGCTCGAAGGACATCCACCGAACCTTTTTGTGTGTGTGAAAACAATCCCCGAATATTACTCAACTTTTTTTTTCCGGGAAAAGTTCTTGACGCTACAATATTTCCATATATTTGAATTTAGCTCCAGTTCGTGTTTATTTGGATTTGGACGTTTTAGGTGCGCCCTAGTTTTTTTAATACTGATTTTGGGGCTGTTTGGTTCCCAGCCACCATTTGCCAAGCCAAAATTTGGCAGCCACAGTTTAGTTCGCATGTGTTTGGTTTTTGCCACACTTTGGCTTGCCACACTTTATTGCCCCTATGGCCCACTTGTCATAGAGACAATGTTGCGACACTTGCCTAAGGTTAGTTCTTCAAAATGAGAGCCACAAGTTGGCAAGCCTAAGGGAATCTTGCCACACTTTTTGAGTGTATGTAATGTGGGACCCTAATGTGGCTTGCCTAAGATGTGGCTTGAACCAAACACCCACCTAAGTTGGTCAAACTTGCCTAACCTTAGGTGTGGCAACCTTAGGCAAACTTACGGGCTGTTTGGTTTTAGGCCTAGGAATGCCACATTTTGCCACACTTGCCTAGGTTCAGTTCTTTAAAATGGGAGCTGTTTGGTTTCTGACTAACTATGCCAAAGGTTGCCACACCTAAGGTTAGGCAAGTTTGACTAACTTAGGTGAGTGTTTGGTTCAAGCCATACCTTAGGCAAGCCACACTTGAGCCCCACATGGCATACACACAAAAAGTGTGGCAAGATTCCCTTAGGCTTGCCAACTTGTGGCTCTCATTTTAATGAACTAAGCTTAGGCAAGGTTGGCAAAAATGTGTATCAAAGTGTGGCAATGCTAGGCCTAGAACCAAACAGCCCCTGAGAGCCACAAGTTGGCAAGCCTAAGGGAATCTTGCCACACTTTGTGAGTGTATGTCATGTGGGGCCCTAGTGTGGCAAAAAGTATATTTCCTAAGGTAAGGCTTGAACCAAACACCCTCCTAAATTGGTCAAAGTTGCCTAACCTTAGGTGTGGCAGGATGTGGCAACCATAGTCACAAACCAAACAGCCTCTTAGTCTCAAACCAAACATCCCCTGTGTGTGTGACTGAGAGAGAACGTGTGTAGGTGTCCATATGTGTGTTGTGGCGGAAGGGCAATGTGGAGACGGTGTGCGTGTGATAGAGACATAGAGAGGTGTGAATGTGCAAATGATCATGCATGAGTGAGACATAGACATATGCCGATACGTTGTGTATACATGACAGAACGGTCTTCTATTTTACTTGTGTGTGTGAGAGAGAGAGAGAGACGAGCATCCGTAACACAACAACCATCTCTCTTGATTCGTCCTTCCCTCGCACGATCGCATGTAACACATGCATCAACGCGCACATTTTGACACCCTCACCCGGCCCCTGCCCACCTCAAGGCCTGCACATCACTCTCTATCTCGCACGCACAATGTCATCGTGAATACCCTGTTTAGCAAGTATCTTTCCATCACATACACACACATTTCTCTCCTTAGGTTTGTTTTCTATCAATATCTGACACACACACATAGACAACACACATCACACACACACCCCCTCCCCCGAGCACACAATTCATCCCCATCCAAGGTTATATGGCGACCACTCTCGCTTGTGCTTCTTCGCACCCCAGCATGCACAACACCTCAATCTTCAAAGAGGGCATCGAGGAGATCGAAGACGGCGACCACACTGCACTAGAGAATGCGGGGCCATTTGGAAGCAGGACGATGTGACGACGGCTGACTGACTCCTCCCCCCACCCTCTCTCTCTCGCACAAAATTACCAATCCCTCTCTCCCCCGCACAAATTTATCAATCCCTCAACCCACGAGATCCTTCCCCTCTCGTCCATGTTTTTCCAGCTCTCTCATCAAACCTATTTCCTCTTCTCCTTCCACATGTACAGAATCCGGATGCACACGCATCTCACGTATATTACATGTCTCCATCTTTCTCACAGACCTAACTTCTTCCTCTCTCTTTCTCTCTCTATCTCCCTCTTTCTATTTTGTTAGGTTTGTCTCCTACTCTCTCGTCCACATACATAAAATCTTTCCCGCCCTATCTGCTCCATCTTCGCAAGCTCTCTCTGCATGTTTCATTCACACATTGGGATATGTTCAAAATGTTGCTTTTATAATGGCTGATGTAGAGTTATTGTTGTTTTTGTTGCATCCTACAAAGTAATAACTATGAAATGCATTTTGATTGTCATTTGACTGGGATTATGCAAGTTTGAGCATGTTGTGAAGTACTATAGACCTCGTATACATCTTGGAATCCGACAATGATTGTAACTATTGAATTGTATAGACCATTACATTCGAAGTCAGTAGCCTAATATATTTATTTCACAATTTCAACAAATCATTAATTCACAACATACTAAAAAAACAAATGTGTACACCCTCCGTTTTTATTTAAGTCTGCGTATTAGCATTGGTCAAAGTCAAGTTTTGTAAACTCTCAGAAAGTTTATAACAAAAAAAATTAACATATACAATAACAAATAAATACCATTAGATTCATTAGTGAATGTACTTTCACATCATACATATCTGTTATGGTAAATGTTTATATTTTTCTATAAACTTGGTCAAACTTTAGGAAGTTTGACTTTGGTTAAACCTAATATGCAGAGTTTACTAGTACTACTCGCTAGTTGCTTAGCCGAATCACCCAACACGCCACACGGGGAGTTCAGTGTCACAAAATTTTGAGGTCGGCGGGAAAATCTCCCGCGACCCTGATTCGAGCAGTGGGAAGTTACCATCATAGCCTTTGGAACAGGCCTACGGATGACGGTTGGTAGGGGGCTGTTTTTGTAACTTCAGCTTCACCCTACCAAGCCAACCCCATGCCGGCACCCAGAGTAGTGCACCTGAATACTCCCCATTTTCTGTCCCCACCACAAAATAGACTTCTCCACGGCACCGCAGCCTTTGTGCTCCTCCCCTTCTACATCGGCGCACTCGTCCATCGCAGCGCATCTGCCTCATCGACGACCTCGTACGCCGCACTGGAGCCGGTCCACCGTCGTTGTCGTACACGGAGCCTCTTCGCCGGCACCGTCTTCCACGGTCTCGGATCTGCTTCCCGGAAGCCGACGCCAAGCGCAGAAGCACAACCGTCGTGGACAATGAACTGACTCCCGTTCTCGACCATGACTCACAGAGGCCGCCGGGACCATCGTTCTCCTCCTCGATTGGTAATGTGTGTATTGAATCACTTCGCAGTACATGTGCAGTTCCAATTTTGTTCATACCTACCCTTCAAATTTCCTGGGTGCTATTGTTCCCATAAAAGTGATTGGTTATAGCCTCCATTGTCCAACAGAATATCAGCTTGTAATTGTGCGTCGCTCCTGTATCGCCCTGTGCTTGGGTAGGTATTTCATCTACAACCAGTAGTGTGGCAAATGATGGATAGTTTTTTAGAAATAGCAAGATGCCCATGCGTTGCACGCATCAAGATGCATTTGTATGAGTAGTTTATCTTGTGGGAGAAAAGGATGAACGAGGGAATGCCTTATTTGCAAATGCAGAGAAGGGTGTGGGTATCTTTTTGCAAAATTGCCAAAGTTTCCTTCCTATCCGTCGGATATAAATCGGATGGCTTATATTGCAGGATGGCAGGAACACCATCATCACCAACTCTGTTTTTTATAAGAGTAGGGAAAAAGTAGAGAAAAAAATAGAGAGTAGAGAAGTAGAGATAAATATTAAATAAATATAATAGTAGAGAAGAGGGTAGAGATAGCAGAGACGCCGGGAAAGGATTTCGCGCGCGCGGGAAAAAGCGGCCGGGCGTGCGCTAGTTTTGGCGCGCGGCGTCCGGCGTGCTTTATAAAATCCAACGCCCTCCCACTGCTCTGTGCCTTGCCACCGCTCTCTCCCCGCTCTGTGCCTCGCCACCGCTTTCTCCCCGCTCTTTCTCGCCTTGCCGCTGCCGCTCCACCATGCCGCCGTGTCGCTGGGAAACTTGGGGATACCGCGGTGTCCGCACGCGCCCCTCCGGCGGCTTCTCCGCCAAGATCCGGTTCCGCGGGATGTGCCTCGGCGTCGACAATTTCAACACCGCCAATGAGGCCGCCCGCGCGTATGACGCGGCGGCGTGGCGCCTCCGGTGGCCTCATAGAACATTGAACTTCCCAATGTGCCGACGCGGGAGCGGGCACATGAGCTCGCGCCTCGGCCGCGGCTTATCACTGACGAGGATCGTCGTGACAACCGGAGGCGGGAGCACCGTCTCAGCATCACCGAGATGGAGGAGGAAGCCATGGCGCTGTGGCACCAACGCTTCCCACAGGACATCATCAACGAGCGCGAGTTCTACGAGCAAAGGAGGGCGGAGAGGGATAAGAGGAGGGCGGAGCGAGCCGCCTATCGTGAGGACAAGCATAGGCGAAAAGCGGACGCTCAATTCAACATGAGGCTAGGAGCAGCATCGCCCTGGGCATCGGACGACGATCGGTATCTTCACGCCTATAGTCAGACATTGGAGGAGGACATCACCGAGGAGGAGTCGGACGACGAGGAGTAGTTGAATAATCTATTTTTTATCTATCTATGCTGAGAACTATCCTCTACTCTCTATCTCTACTTCTCGATCTCAGCACTGTAAACGCTTTTTTAAAGCGCCGCGCGTTGCGATTCTGTTGGAGATGCTCTAACATGGCAGACGAGTGCTTTAATGTTGCCCACAAGATGTGCGAGTATTACTAGTAGTATATTTTTCTTGCCATGTTGAGATTTTAAAACCACGAGTGCGAACATGCAGAGGAGCAATGAAGACCAAACACGGGATATTGGGGACATCTTCAAGGAGCGTGGCAAGTTAAAGAGGAGATGCACCGAACCTGTAAAATGAGCTTTGGTAAGTAACACCCTTTCAATTACTTACGTTTAGCCTCGTGTTCTTCGATGTGTATATGTTGTAGTTTCTGTTTCTCTTAAGCCTCGTGTTCTTCGATGTGTCATAAGAAGAGTCTTAATCGTCCTAATGCTTTCGTTTTTAGCTTGATGTAGGAAGTGGGTGTTCTCACCTTGTAGTCTGTTTTTATATTTTTTTTCCTTTTGAATTCACTTCTCCCAGTTCTGTTTATCTGGCTTCTACTAAATGGATCTGGGTTGCTCTGAGTAATTATCTAAAAAAGAAGTAACTTCATGTCAGGATGCAGTTCCCGCGAGGAGGGAAGTATGGTCATCCTCGAGATCATGTTTCGAGAATGAGGCTGGATTACACACAAGGTGCCAGTTCCCTAATGATGCTGGATTAGACACAAGGTGCAAATTCCCAGATGATGCTGGATTACACATAAGCCAGGTGGAGTCGTCAGCTGTTCGTGTCCTCGTGGCTCTAGTAAAGGCTGAAAGAAAGCATGCAACAGCCCTTCCGAATGTAGCTGAGTTCCTGAAGAAGCGAAAAGAGCAATCAGATGCTCTCTTCACCCATGCCAAAGAAGAGATGGAAGAAGCCAGAAATAAGCTAGTGGAGGCAGAGCAGGCTAGGCGTCTCCTGCTATCTAAAACTGTTGTCCATACAAAATTTCCTTCATAGTAGCTAGGTTCAAATGTTTATCCAGTCAGCATGCCTGTTGTGATGTCCGTGCATCTACTGATGTGGCACAAAATATTTTTTTGGTTCATGTAATAACAGCAATTAGTTTCCAAACAATAACAGACGAAGCATTGGACATGGTATAGTTCACGCGCAAGCCCGACATTCCAAGTTCAACTTCCACATCAAACTCATGTTCACAGATATCTCCACATTCATACATAATGTCCACAACCATGATTCACTTCAAAGCCAAAAAAATTGAGGAGAGTTATGAATAAAGAAAAACCTCTAGTTCCTACTACCAGTGCGAGCACAACAAGTCAAGACCATGCGTAATTAATTATATTTTGGTCACTTTTTGTGTTCTAAAATGCCGGCCGGCTCACATAAGGACGTGTTGCCGGCACACGCGCGGATTCAATGAAGGCAGGCGGGGCAGTCTGAAGCCGGTTGCATGCTGCGAGGAGGCGTGTTTAGCCGGGCCTGCAGCGAGTGGGGCCCTCTTGGCCGGCGCGCCGGTTCAATGCTTGCGCTATGAGAGGTCGCGTCCGTGTCAGAGCAATCACTCCCTCCAGTCCTTTTTTGTTTGCGTATAACAAAATCTCGTTTTCCATTCACATTTTACAAGTAAAATTCGTGGACAAACTTTGACCCAAAAAACGATGGGGACTAGTAAACTAGAATGGAGGTAGTAGTTTTTTTAATCCAAGAAGGGTTTCCCCTTCCGATTTTCATTACTGGAAACCAACATCTAAATCTAAACATAGTATTTGCCCTAGAACTACCAGGTTCAACATCTCGCAACATAAACCCATACAACCATACGCCAAGGAGGTACATAGTAGGTAGTACTATGAATTCCATTTTCACTTCATACCAATCGTTCTGAAAACTACTTAGTACTTATAACGCGCCATTGAAAATCGGAGCTCTTAACCCCACTAAAAATGATATTTTAAACGTGGCTACTCAATCTATGGCAACTGGCGAGCCACCGCCTCCAAGTCGTTGACCTGTGGTCCCGACCATCAACTCCTACGGATCAAATTATCACGCAAGCTGACTATTCCTACAAAGGTGCGCTCCACCACGTACGCGGTACCCACGAATGCAGCAATCGTGCACCTAGGGTTTTAGGGTTTATTTGTTAACGTTGCCTTTACGTAACACTCATGTGTGCGAGACAACGAGAGACCGACTGCATGCGTGCGCCTCTTCTCTTCGTATATGTACTCCACCGTTTGTCTGGTGTCCACAAAATTATAATAACTACTAGCAATGTGACAATGCATTGCCACACAATCTGAGTAGATTAATACATATTCACCGATTTGATAAAAAGAAAGTCTAGTTTTGAAATACGTATATCACTAAAAAATGTTATGTTTCACTCAAAATATATTCCTTTGGCGGTTTTGATGAGATAAGGGAGGAATGTTGTTGGTTTCAAGATTCAAGAAGTGGTATATGTTTAATTTCTACTCTTACTAGCAAGATGCCCATGCGTTGCATGGAACATCAAGATCTTGTGGGAGAAAAGGATGAACGAGGGAAGGCCTTATCTGCAAATGTGGAGAGGAGTGCGGGTAAATTGCCATAGTTTCGTTCCTATCCGTCAGATATAAATCGGACGGCCTATATTGCAGGATGGCAGGCCCACCATCATCACCAACTCTGTTTTTTATCTCTACTCTTATAAAAAGCATAGTCGGTGATGATCGTGTGCCTGCCATCCTACAATATAGGCCGTCCGATCTATATCTCACGGATAGGAAGGAAACTAAGGCAATTTTGCAAAAAGATACCCACACCCCGCTCCACACTTGCAAATAAGGCCTTCCCTTGTTCATCCTTTTCTCCCACAAGATAAACTACTCATACAAATGCATCTTCATGTTCCATGCAACGCATGGGCATCTTGCTAGTTGTTGCAAAAAGCCCATGTTTGTGAGAGAGAGAGGGAGAGAGGAGGAGGACGGAGTGCATGTGTGACAAAGACACAAAGAGTGTTTGTGCGAGAGGTATCGGCTTAAAATGAGGCGATAGTGTGTGTGTGCACGATCGAGAGGGCATGTCTCAAGAAGGGAAGAAAAATCTACATAGATACAAGGAGCGGGAGAGAGACATGTATGCGATAGTGGAAGCACGAGTGTGCGGGTGTATAAACCTATCTAGAGGCTTGTCGATAAATGCTTGTGAGAGAAATACGAGACGGGGGTGCGAAAGCGAGAGTTTTGTGTGTGTGAGAGAGAGACGGTAGTCGGAAGGGGAGTGGAAGCAGGAGTTGTGTGTGTGTGAGAGACAGAGAGGGGGGGAGTTTGTCTGATCGGTAAACAAATGAATAATGTCAGTCTGGGATGGAGACGAAAAGGAGACCGCAATAAATGTTGTGTCTACATGAGAGAGAGAGAGAGTAATTTTAGTGGTATGATTCATATCTAGAGACATATAGGGTGTGTGAGAGAATCCCATAGAGAGAAACACAAAGTGAAAGATGAGTGGAGACTGTGTGTGTGGCGGTGAAAAAGAAAGCTTAGGTACCTAGTGATACGAGAGAACGGTAGAGACGTGAGAGATAATGAAAACCGTGTAATGTATAATGATAGGGAGAGTGTGACACTTCTCAAGGGAGACGTCGAGAGACCATGTTTGCGAGGATAGGAGAAACATGAAGTGAGCGTGCGGGTGAGCTGGAGAAAACAGAGTGATAGCTACATGAAGGAGCATGCATGCGAGAGAGATGGGCGTGAAAGGAGTGAACATAAAAGGGATTCAAATATTTGAATTCGAGGTGATGATACATGTAATCCATACTCGAACCAAAATTGATCTATCAAACATGCATACTCATATGAATTCACGCGCATCTATGTTATGTAATATGTAGATATTACTGATCCATACATTTTAGTAGAACATAATTTGGTTTAACATTTTGAATTCAACCTTATGATTTTGAGATCATTGTATTTGTAAAGCATATTATACATATAAAGGAGCAGAATTCTTTGTTGTGCTTTTGAAAGTATATATAAAAAAATGATGTATATAGAATTTTATTCCAACTGAAAATGGATCCCGCCCAAAAAAAATACAAACGGGATTCGAATTGAGTCCAAAATATGAACAAAGCGGGGAAAGTCGCAGTAACCGCCCGAAACCAAAATCTGCGAGATGGAAATTACTACTGCCTATCCCTGCCACACGAAGCCTATCTGCTCGATTTCTATAGGTTTCGATAGGGGTAGGTTTGTAATTTCACTCGAACGTGACATAACCGCCTCTCACCCGGATTCATACATGGTGGGCGCCAAAACACAGTGTGTCCTCGGCCGAAATCGACTCCTTCCCCGATTCATACACGGTGGGCGCCAAAAACAAACTCTCGTCGGCAAATATTCGGTGTATGCGAGATTACCGTCCTATCCCCAACCGACTAATATTGCTGTGATGTAGGAAATTTGAAACGGGGGCTAAGTTTGTAAATTTCCTCGCATTTGAGACAAGCGCGCCCTGAAGACATGGTTCCCCCTTCCTCTCCACCTCCATTTCCCCATTCGTACTCCGTGGGCGCCAAAACACCCTCTCCACCCCAGCCTCCTCCGTCCGCCACCCATCCACCGCCGTCCTCCTCCACCATGCCGGAGCTGATACCCCGACACCGCCGTCCATTACAAGAGATCGACCTCTCTCATCCATGGCTTCAGACCGGGATCCTTGCATCCCGTCCACTCGCTTCATCCCCACCATCGTCCACCTTGCCGGCGCCGCTCCTACGACAGTCTCGTCCACCGCGCCCCGCCGCCACCGTCTACCCTCCTAGATCTGCTTCCACGCCGCCGACAGCCATCGCTACCGCGGCACCGTCAAATTCTCAGCAGATGCATACACGGCGCCGCACCAGAAGCGGTATTCTTTCCTATCTGCTCAACATATTTATCGCAGGAAGAAAATAGATCGCCACTGCTTTATTCTGATTTCTTTTCCATCACTTACTTGCTAGTTGAGAGCAAACATTGGTTGCGAAGTTGCCTTTGTCCGGTTTGCACCTTCAGATCCGCCATGGCACGCTCAACACTATACTCCCAATGCTTATGGTTTTCCCCTTTTATATTCCACACTAGTTAAATCACAGTAGACTAAATTTCAAAATTGGGTCAGTCGATTTTTCAGAGCTCACCGGAGTTCGCCGGTGCGAACGAAGGGGCTCGGGTGGGGACTTTGGTTGTGGGGTGGTGCGGTGGTGGGGCCTCGCCGAACGAAGAAAACTCGACGCGGGTGGGGGCGGGGGTGCGGGGTGGGGGTGGCGGAGGAACACAGGCGTTGGGGGCCGATGGTCCGGCCCGCGGCCCGTGCGGTGTTCTGTATGGGAAGAATCGAAGACGAGGAAGAAGAAGGGTTAGGAGACGTAGGATCTTCATCCAACCGCCTGAAATGGTCGACTGACCCAAATGCAGACATGCCTTTATATTCAGTACCATCATCGTACCTGTTAGCACTGCTCCTGAATCCATCAAGCTAAACAACGTGGCACTCATAATTCCAAACTTGTTGCTCAAGTACGAATCTGATATGATGCTGATATTACTAAAACAGATAACATTTAATTGGTCAGCTAATGTGTGCCACCCCGGCTCAGAGAAATCAGAACACCCTGTATTCCAGCCCTGAGATCGAGGAGAAGTCTCTGGAATACGACACTGCTTGACATAGAACAAATCAGCTCTTATTACAAGGATAATAATACAAGGGTCTGACATTACAAAGAAGCACATCCGCACGGCGACACTACGCCTGCGATACTACACTTGCTCTATGCTAGCAGCGAAACAACTTGTAGCAGCGGAATACTTCTAGCAGCGAAACAACGACAAAGGTGGTGAACTGCACTCCGCAGGGACTCTGGCTGGGACACGATCTAGCTTGCACGCACGGCAACCATCGACAAGCAATCAAGCAATCATGGCATCACCTGCAATCTGGCATGACACGCCAGGTCAGTACATTGAATGTACTTGCAAGCTCACAAGAACCATAAACATCAAGGTAAGATAATAACATAACATTTAACAGGTTAATTAAATTAACAACTATTATGATGAAACAACTACTAAGCATGGTATGAAACTGATACAATACTGATAAATCACCATCTCAGATCTCCCTAACCATATCTCTCTTGGCTAACCGGCCAAGCAATATACCATCTCGATCACCTCGTGATCAAAACCAAACGGTGATCATTCATGGATCACAAACGTACCATCCTCGTGGTCTTGTAACCAACCGCTGATCTTTCTCGCGATCACTACCATGACCAACACTTGGTCTCTAACATCCTCATCAACATCCTGCCAATCTGTACTGCTCAAAATATCAACATATAAATCACATATAAGTCATTCCGTCATGTGAGTGTTGATCGAACGGTGTGACCTAGTACGAACCCATGCCCATGACCGAGGACGCGACTATCGATAGATTTAAATACACTCTACAAAGGTAGCACACTGCACCCACACCATGGAACCCATGGCCTCACACCCCATTCGGGTGGACCAACGGCGTTCCGACAAAACCGATCTACTGCCATGACACTCTCCCGGCCACTCCGACTCACTCCCCTTAGGGCTAGTCCTGGGTGGCCCCGTGTCTACCAAATACACACCGACCACCGTCGTGGCCAAAACAATAGCGGTCCCACACAGGGACAACCCGGGTACAACAACAGGCACACAAGGTTATGTCTGCTTACCGGGCCAGGGTACCGCACGCCCATAACCTTCCCTAGTTGGAGGCACCGGCGAGAGGCACGACAATAGACCGCATTAGGGCCTTCCCATAAAGGCAAATGTGGTTGCACTGGAAAAAGCCGGTTCGGTGGCACCTGACCAACTTAATGATGGAAGTTATCCCCAAAATATAATAGTAATGACTGATACTCTGATATCATCTATCTGCCTATATTCCAAGTCATGGCAATATCCAACAAATAATCCAAGCATAATATCATCATCTCAAAATACTCCAAGGGTAGCACATCACTACTGTCATGATGAATCTGAAAACCATAATCCTACTACTCCAATAACAAGAATAAAGCTATTCGGCTAAGATCCACATGTAAACATCATCTCCGAAAATAATACTCCAAGCAACAGAACATCAACTAGCATCATGAAAATAATCATACTGACCACTAATAATCCAAAGGCAGCATGATATCCAAAGTAATACTCCAAAATAATACCAGATACCATCATGAAAATAATCCTAATAGCCATTAAGAATCCAAAGGCACATGTCATCCACATAATCATCAAAATATAAGTCCTAGAACTCCAAGCAATATCATGGCAATAGCAAGATCAAAATAATACTCCGATAAATGCCATGAACAAATCACAAGTAGCTAAAATAATATTTTAAACAAGTTTAAATAAAGAAACCATGTCACAGCATTTCAATCATGCAAATGGAGGGTGTGGCTTGCCTGGGGTGGAAGAAATCACCGGGAGAAAGTGCGAGAAACTCGCGGAACGAATCACCGGAAAGCGTTCTCTCTCGGAGGGTGCTGAATAAGGGCAGGGGTGAAACGGTCATTTTCCGAATGTCAAAACATGGTGAAAATGGTTACAACAGAATGGGCTCGACAAAATGAAGATATGGGTTTTGGATTCACCTCAAACTGAGTTGCGAGCAAAAAGTTATAGCCCGACGAAGTTCAGGGACCAATCTGTAAAAATAACTCTACAAACAGGCCCCTGAGCTGAAAAACAGAAAATGTATTCTAGGAAATACGTCTTCAGAACGGAGAAAGCGCATTTTTAGTTAAAGCATAGGCGGGATACACTTACTTCACGCGAAAACGTACTTTCTGAAGTACGCTTCCACTTAAACGCGCGCGGGTCCGGGGCTGGGGTCACTGACGTGCGGGTCCCACGGGGTGGAGCCCGTCACTTATCCACGGTGGCCGCCCGGGTCAACGCATGAAGGGGCGGGGCCGGGCCTGAGTGTCTGCCAGGTGGGGTCGGGGAAAGGAGGGGGCCCGCCTGGCCTGGCTCCTTCTTCCTCCTCGCGCGTGCCCGACGGAGCAGAGCAGGGGCGCGGCTCCGGCGACGAGCCCCAGTGACTCCGGCCACCATTGCCTACGCTCCGGGCACCGTTGCCGCGTCCATCCCCGCACTGCACGGACGCCGAGAAGGAGCAGTATAACGATGGCACGGGTCACGGCGGAAGAGGCTACGGGTGGCGATGGGACTCGAGGCCATAGTGGCTCCGGCGACTCGTGGAGAGGTGGGGGAGGTTCGCAGGGGACTAGGTGGGTCTCTGGTGGTGGTAGGAGGAACGGAGGGGCTTGACTCCGGGCGAATTTAGCCGGAGCACCGCGGCGGCCATGGTGGCCAACAGAGGCGAGGAGAACTTCTGGAGCGAATGGATGGGTCTGGGAGATGTAGAGGACGATGGAGAAGAGCTTGGTGAGGTCGAGAGGCCTCGGGGTGGGTTATATAGCCACGGGGAGGGGAGGCTGAGCTGTCGTCGCCGCAGACGCGTGGTCGGCGCCGCGGACGCGTGTGCTCACGATGGACTCGGGGGGAGGCGACGAGAGGGAACAGGAGGAAGAGCTCACGGGGAAGAGGCGGCCAAGGGAGCGCAGGGAGGATGATGACGGCGATGAACCGAGCCAAACCGCCACTGTGCGCCCGTGGGCACGCGGCGGCTTGCGTCGGTGAGGACGCTGCTGGAGGGGGAGCGGGGTCCAGGTGATCGGCGACGACGAGGTGAAGCCAAGGGACATGCTCACGCGCGCTAAGACGACGAGAGGAGGAGGGGCCTGAGCAAGAATCCATCCTGGGCGCGGCCAACGGCAGCAGAGCGCGCGCACAGGCTTGCCATTAACGCGGTCACGGCGTGCACTGGCATGTAGCGGGGGAAATGAGCTGGAGCGTGTTGTCTAGTGGCAAGTTCATTCAGGAGAGGTTCTTACTGCGGTGGTAGTTTGGTTAAAATTGCTCTGGTTAAATGGTAATCAAGCTCTGAAGTTTATTGCAGTAAACTTGGACGAGCACTGCTGATCCATAGAGACTTGATTGGGGTCAAATGAGTTGTCTGGGAGGTTTACTAAGGAAGAACTACAATACTGGAGATTTAGAGAAGAAATGGACCAATAAATGGTAGGGTTGCTTTGCAACTACATTTTTGGTCCAGAAACTTGATCAGGAAGGTGCACTCACAGGGAGTGTCAAGTTGAGCTCAAATTGGGCAAGGCAGAGTCATTCGGTCCTATGAAGATGCTCAAAAAGTCTCATACCAATTCGCCAAGCCAAACTGGTAGTTGTTTCACAAACATCTCGTCTGGACAGAAACTTGGAAAAATTCTAGAGGAATAATGGCTTGATGAACCATGCCCAAAATGGGTGGAGGTAGGTTATATGGATAATAGAAGGCCTAGAAAAATTGACAGACATAATGGATCAAGATAAAATATACTTGCTTCACAAACTGAAATTTTGGACAGAATCAAAGAATTGAAGATGAGCTCACATGGAGGCATGACATGAGCTCTACTTTGGTGGAGGGCTATGATATGATGATATGAGGGATCATGCAAAATGGCAACTCATTTGGATATGCCTAGCTTGCACCTACTTCACAAAGCTTCTTTCTGGATAGAAACTTTGGAAAATCATAATTAAATAATTACTAGGCAAATGAGGTTGCATTTTGGCATGTGGCAATGATATGGATAGGAAAAGGTGTCCAAGGAGTTTGAGGTCAATTGGGAAAAGGAAAATAGCACTTGATTCACAATGTGCCATTTAGGGCAGAATAGGAAATGAATTATTTGAGCATGATGATAAACATGACAAATGAAATATTTTGCCATATTTGAGAAAGATATGACCCAAACAATTTATGAGAATTATTTGGGAATTTTAGGAGTGATGGAAATAAAGGTTGCTTCACAACCTAGGGCGATTTGAGTTATTTCTTTAATAGAAAAGGAATATTCCCAATAAAAAGGATATTGGGATTTGGGCTAGGATGAAAATGACAGGGTCTAGGGAAGGATTTGGGAATGACAAGCCACTCTGGAAACAAAGAAGAGGGCATCTTCTTCAGTTTCCAGACCACAAAGCCACGGAAAAAGAAAACTCAAGCAAAAACCTCAGAAAAACAAAAGAAAAGGTCACATAATGTTCCTACTTTACTTTCGAAAAAGCACATGCACCACATATAGAGAGACAGCAGAGAGTTGCTTTCTTAATGCGCTCTGGTTCATCATGTGTGGGCACTGCGCAACGAACATTTTATTATCCAAAATCTGCTTGCTCTTCTTTACCATGTTCCTCTTCTGTTCTTCTTTAATAAGTACTCTCTCTGTTCCTAAATACAAGTCTTTGTATAGATTCCACCATGGACTACATATGGAGCAAAATGACTGAATCTACACTCTAAAATGTATCTGGATACATCTGTATGTGATCCATAGTGGAAATCTCTAACAAGACTTATATTTTGGAACGGAGGGAGTATGATAGTAGTACAGTATGTTCCTTGTAGTGAATATGATCAGGGACATTTGCAGTGTAGAGGTCTATACAGTCGGTTGGACACTTTGAACTCGTCGGGCCTCTTTGATTCGTAGGATTTTGTAAACATGGGAATAGGATTTGTAGTGGCCTGCCGACCTGAATCCTATAAGAATAGCAAGGAAATGCGGGGAGTTGTGTCGCCTTTGAGAGTTACACTGATATTAATAGTACGACACCTTCAGTTGAAGAGAGCTGGTATCCGAAGGCTTTCTAGCCATACCGGCAATACTAGCACATATATTCCAGCAAGTTCCACTTTGCTAATTTTACTCTGATGCTTACGGTTTTCCCGTTATATCTACACTATGATCTGTGTAGCTGCTTTGTGTCACACTAGCAGCAGTCCACTCTTGAAGCTAAACACCTCAATGACTTACAAAATTGGCAGCAAGGCATTGAGTGCCATTCTGGATGTAATGAAACTCATACGCTCACCACCTGTTGATTCTTGTTCAGAATATGATCCTAATGACTATTCTAACCTCGAGGTTTCAAAGGCAGATGGCCTGTCCTGTTCACCCATCAAGGTGCCTGTTCTAATTTGGCAAGCTTTTATTGATTGCACGTATATTGCATATGTTGTCTTGCATTTCTTCTACATTGTTGCACCGCCATCTGCTTAGTTTACTCATCATATATGTCGAGATGCCATGCCCATCCATTATCAATACATATTCCATCTGTCATCATACCATGTTTTTCCACTCAGATGCTGTTCTTATGCATCAGACATCAAAAAGGAAGAGGGTGATAGCCGAACCTGAAGGAGCACCAGCAAAGTCCTTGAAAAACGTGGTTGTGCCGGAGAAATCAGACAGCACCCCACTTATATTGGCTGTACAACCAGTGCACAAAACGTAGGACCGACTCCAACAGACTGTACCCATACTTCACTGGCCACACCACTAGCCGCACCACACAGGACCTGCACTCCATCAAAAGGTATGCCGATTTCAGTTGCCATAGCACCAGCCGTACCATAGAAAAATCCCACTCCAGCAAAAAGTACAACAAGTCCACCGGCCGAAGACCTATTCCAACTGCAGAGACGGCCAATTCCTGTAGATTGGAACCCCATTCCAGTTATTCCCAGTTTAAAAGACAATGCTTTCAATGTTGTTAGGGACTACGTGCATATATTCCCATCATGGGAAGATTATAGTGAAGACAAACACCATTTTCACATCTTCCTGTCCCACTTACGTGTAAGTGCTATTATTCATGGTGATTATTTTCATGTTTTCTGCTGATTGAACACATCAATGATTTACATTACATTGTTGTAAGTAGGCGAGGGTCAATCTGGATAGTCATGACGAGCAAAGCTTGCTTGCTCTTTTCAAGGAAGCATTGTAGCAGTATCGGTGTTACCTGAGGAAATCACGCTTTAATGGCAAGTCTATAAACGAATTTCTGGTGAAGTCTCCTGTGCTAAATTTAGAAGACATTGAATGGAAAAACCTTGTTATGCACTGGTCTCGTTCCGAGGATGAGGTACTGTCTATGATATCGCATGACAATTTGAACTTCTAGTTTTCCGCATGTGCCTTACGGATCTTTTTTGCAGGAAATCTGCTTGAAAAAGAATTCCGGTTTGAAAAGAATGACTTGATATCGCAAATATGCTGCCCGCTGCTTTGCTCTTGTTAGTACCTGTTTTCCTGTATCACTGTACTTGCATACATACCTGGTTCATTATGTGATAGCAGTATGCGTGATAGCTTGCTTATCAATTGTTCGCTCCAAATTATCTGATCTGTATGAATGGTTACATTAGTGTAGAATATGTCCAATGCCAATGAAATTTTTTAGCTCTGCGTTGTTCTTGTAAGTACTTGCTATCCTTTATCAGTGTACTTATATTGACAGGTACTTGTTCAGGTACCATCACTCTGCATCTTATTTTCCTTTGCCCTCCATTTTCTACACATAAGATCTATATTTACTCTTACCATAAGGTTGGATAACACCGATGGTACTGAAGAAGTTTAGCTCTGCATTGCTCTTCGTTGTACCTTTTTCCTGTATCATTGTACTTACATTTATAGCTACTTGGTTATGTAGCATCACTCTTCATCTTATCTTAAATATTCTCCATTTTTTCTTATAATTTCACATCTATATTTACTCTTAACAAAATGTAGAATAAAGGCAATTCTTATGAAGAAGATTCTGTGGTAAACTTCTTGGCAGCATGGACAAGGGCTTTATAGAGCCTGCCTTCACCAATAATGTAAGTTTGTCCTTCTCAAGCCTTCAAACTTTGTTGTGCATATTTGGTTAGGCATGACTGCAACAGCTGTTTATTTTTGGTGTTTGCATCAAATTGCATGTTTAAAGTTTATTATGTACTCCAGTTCATAAACAAAAGTTTGTCCTTCTCAATTTAAGTTTTCAGTTGTACAACCAAGTTCCTTCTTCATACCATGTAAATTAAACTATACAGAGCAACTGATCTTATTTTACCAATCTGAAATGGGATAAATTGACAGCACACTAACCATTGATACTTATGAGTTCTTGATCTGTAAACCAGTGGTGTCGTCAAGCTGCCAACTTCTTCACAATGTCATTTCCCGCCATGTCTTGACCTGAACAATACCATATTGTGTTAATGCTATTTTAAACTGTGTCACTTTATTCGTCACTAAGAAATGTGATGAATTGTCGGCACTGATACTTATATGTGCAAAACTTGTCATTTGTCTGCTTGTTTATCTTTCAAAGTGAGGAGGATATAAGTGTCAAACAAGTGCAGTCTCACCAGCTTGCTCAGCTGCTTGCGCTGCAGCTCCCGAGTAGGGCTAACCTTTCTTGAACTCTATTGAAGTGTTGTCGGTTTTGTATATTATTTTGTCGGCGTGTTTAGTTGCACTGGTGGCGATCTTTGATGCCCAGTGTATGTAATCTGCTGTCTGCTTGTGCTTTATTACCATAGTGGCGAACTTTGATGCCCAGTGGATGTAATATGCCGTAATTTCTTTATTTTATAGTCTAGATTTTTTCTCATTCACGATGCTGCAGTTATTTTACTGTATATATATCCTGTCTTCTCAATAAACCGGCCAAACTGTAAAATGACGGTACATAATCGGGCCGTCATGCAAATCACCATGTATGATCCGCATCATGGCCCCGTCATCTTGGTCCGTTAACAGGCCTAAATGTAAACTGGCCCACTAGTAGATTCGGGCCTTTAATTGGCCGAGTAAACCGCCGACCCTATTTTCCCAAGAAAACTCAATGGGCCTTTAGGAGGCTGAAAAGTAGGTTGGGCCTGAAACGTGCCGAATAGCTCACGGGCCGGCAGCAGGCCGAAATAGACCCCGACCCATGAATGTGCCAATCAAATCTTGGGCTTATAACAGGCCAAAATTGTCTCGGTCCTTGTTTGGCCCAATCAGATTATCGGCTGCGAGCAGGCTGGATGCAAACCGAGCCGTAATTAGGCCCAACTATATGACGGGCTTTTAACAGGCCGAAATTAATATAGGGCCGA
Organism: Triticum aestivum; assembly: GCF_018294505.1. Lineage (NCBI taxonomy): Eukaryota > Viridiplantae > Streptophyta > Magnoliopsida > Poales > Poaceae > Triticum > Triticum aestivum. The sequence goes on from NC_057796.1 coordinate 50,723,273, forward strand.
AATGTTAAACGGGCCCTTAACTAATATCAGGCCGAATTACTAAATGGGCCTTTAGCAAATGGGCCCAAAAGCATAGCGTCCAGTTGACGGGCCAAATCTGATCTGGGCCATAATTTAGCCCAAAGCCTCTTAAAGGGCCGGACCTGATCTAGGCCGTAATTTGGCCCAGAACATGGTGGGCTTTTAACAGGCCGGATCTCATATGGGCCATTATTAGGCTCGGAACGTGGCAGGCCATTAATGGACCGGATCAAATATGGGCCGACATTTGGCCCAAAACATGGCAGCCAGTTAATGGGCCGGCCTACTAGGGTCCTCAAAATCTTGTGGGCCTACAGCTGGGTCGGCCCATTAATGTCGGCGAAATCTCGTGGGCCTTTAGCTGGGCCAGCCCATTATGGTCCACAAAAATATTGTGGGCCTTCACCTGGGCCGGCCCATTATGGCGCGCAAAAATCTTGTGGGCCTTTACCTGGGCCGGCCCATTATGGCCCGCAAAATCTTATGGGCCTTTAGCTGGGCCGTCCCATTATGGGCCGCAAAATCTTGTGGGCCTTTAGTTGAGCCAGCCCATTTAAACTTTATGGGCCACTGTTGGGCCGTGCCATGTGTCGACGTATCATAGGCGCTTTGGGTCCAATGAGTGGATGACATCTATCCCAACGGTGAGCCAACACGTGTTTCCTGCAGCCAATGATGATTTTACACGTGGAAAATCCCCATTGGTCGGGGCTGTTAACGGGTTATCGGATCCAAAACGGGACCCGATAGCTTAACGGCGTTCCGTTACGGTGGATGCCACGTGTCAGTCACCCTTGACGAAAGCACTTCTGTGACGCGCAATTTATCGTCATGGAAGTGGACACTTCCGTGATGATAATTTTGGTAATGTCATGGAAAACTTCTACGACAACACAGGTATGACTATCTTGATTCTGTCATAAAATTGTCATGGATGTACATGCATGATGGAAAACGTGACCTACTGTGACAAACATGTATCATCACGGAAGTGTATTTTTTTGTAGTGGAAGCTTTGTTCGATTTGTGCGGTGACCGCCACGACCTAGGCGTGGACGGCCTCGGCATGGTAGTGGGCGGCCTCCAGCAGGGCTAAGCCCGACGCTGCGGAACGGACAGCTGTTGTGCCGCTCTCTCCAGTTGCTATCCCCGAGGCAGATGCTGCTGCCGCCGCCTTAGAAGCAACATCGGCCGTTTGGGCTGCCTTGGCCGCCCAGACGCAGGCTGCGGTCGCCCTCACGAAGCTTGTTAGCACGTGCCTGACGGCTGCGGCCGCGCTCTCGCCGGAGTGGGCCGCCAAAGTTGCCCTCACGATGTGGGTCCATGTCCCCATCTTTGACCGACGATGAATGAACAGTGAAATGATATTTGGGGAGTGAGGTAGTGTGCTTGACACGCCGGCTGTGGACTGTAGCCGACGCACCTTCTCTCGTAAGCCATGGGCGTACTCTACACCGACGGTGCTCCAAGATATTTTGTGCTGCATCTCACACGGTTGGTGACAATAAACTGTGTGTGATCTACTCCCTCCATCCGGAAATACTTGTCCTAGAAATGGTTGAAAATGGATGTATCTATAACTAAAATAAGTCTAGATACAACCATTTCTAAGACAAGTATTTCCGGACGGAGGAAGTACTTGATTTATCATCTTGATCATTTGAATTACGTAATGGGGTCACAACTACAAAGGATGGTGTTTGAATTGTTAGAACTTATATGTGCAGTGAACATGCAACTATAGGTGTGTCGTAAAAAAAATTGAATGATTCAGGGTTCGTTTGTACATTTTTATACATTAACTGGGTTTTCCAGGCATTTTATGCGCACAATTTAAATTTGAACTACATGCACATGCTCCAGTGCATATAAACTTATCGAAAAATCAAATATGTGTCCTTGGTTGCATGCTTAGGTCCCATGCAAGAAATGGGAATGAATTTCAAACACCCTGCCACCGTCACTCGGCCGCAAACATTGAGATGCCTGGTTTTTAAATTCTAGTAAATCTAAAACTCGCCTGAAATTCATGAAACTTGGCATGCTATCATGTAGCGGCATCAACGTGTCGTGGTACAAATTTTGTCCCATTTGGGGCAGGTTTGGGTATAAGCTTCTCACAAACCAGAGCTTCTCACAGCAAGCGTGATGGTTTCGGTAGGGAACGTGCCACCCTTGGGGACGAAACGATATCCGTTGCCTCTTATTGCTTTCAAATGTTTTCGAGTGTCAACATAGAACGACAGGAGTGTTGTGTGAATTTTTGTGATTTTTCGGGGTTCGTTTGGACATTTTTATGCATTAACTGAGTCTTCAATGCATTTATGTGCATAATTCAAATTTGAACTACATGCACATGCTCCAGTGCATATAAACTGGTTGAAAAATCAAATATGTGTCCTTGTGTGCATGCTTAGGTCCCATGCAAGAAATGAGAATGAATTTGAAACACCAGGGCACCGTTGATTGCCGGCAAAACATTGAGAAGCACCCTCATTATCTTAATGGGTAAAGTTAGCAACATAGTAGTCTTGCTTAAAGAGAGGTATTAGTTTATTTAATCAGTGCCAATTAGCTCAACACTCAAAGCATTGCCATGTATCATAGGTTGCAAAACTTTAACGTGCAAAGATAAAGGAGTTTCTCATGACAGTAGCACGATACAAATAGAGATGATAGCAAACTAATATGGATGAAGGCCTTAGGCCCGTACCAACCTGAGGCAAAAAGCTTATTCATGTAGTCCCATAAGAGATGATAAAGCACTCACTGGAATCACTCAATAGTATATATTTTTGTGCACTTCAAATGTATGGTTGAAGTCACTCTTGTTTACCAGTGCTGAGATTATATCGAAAGATTATCAAGAACTTCCAGCAGAGTTAAAGCACAGGTTGGGATACAATTCATTGTATTGTATTGTGTAGTTCCACTAAAATGTATGATTGGCACAACATGATCCCTGTTTGCACAAGTAGGAACAAGGTGAAACCTTCATTAGCTTAGTGAGAAAGGATAGAAAGACATTAGCATATTACTCTAACAGTAGCATCAAATTCATGATGGACAATACGCAAAACATTGCCTCATTGAACCAATGGCAATAAATTGACATGCAAAACAATAACACTATTATGTCATGACACTAATAATATTCCCTCCCTACTCCACCACATCATTCACCTCCATAGACAAACATACACACATACATGATTTAGCATAGGGTGCTACTAAAGATTTGTTTAACTCCGACAGGAAAATTAGGCAGCAATAAATTAGTGGTACTTAAGTACTCCTAATTAATTAAGTGAGACAACAGAAGTGGAAGGGCTCCCTGGAGGATCGTCTCGCGTGTAAGGTAGTCATTGCCGGAGCCCTTGAATGGCCTCGACTGAGGCCTCTGGCTTCAGCAAGATCGCCTTGGCACTATTTACTCTTCTTCTTCTTCTTCCTCTTCATGCTCTGTTTCTCATTCTCCTCACCAGTTGGTGAAACCAAGTACATGATTGGCCTTCTATTTCAGAACTGGTTTTGTCAGTGAGGGAGTACAAGTGTACTAGTAAAAAATAGCATTATTTTCTCATGGCAGTCGCAAAATAGAGATGAACACATGCATTAAATATCATTCTTACCTAAAGGAAGGTTATGGTGCCAACATGGATGATGAGGATTGGAACACAGATCTCCCTTTGTGCAGTTCCACCGAAATGAACCAACTGTTCCATTCTGACATTCCAGTTAAACAGCACAAAATTCACTTCTTTTAAGAAGAGTTTTGTGCAGTGCACCAAAAGGTCACAACAGCAACCAGGTGAAATGGATACCCCTGTTTGCACAAAAAACTACAGAGGAAATAGTTAGAGTCTCAAACAATTACAGGCAAATTTTTTTTGGCTAAACTTGTCATGGCTTATAACAGTGGCATGGCTTCATTTTTACCAGGGGCATTAGATTAAGAACAACTAAATATATGGTATAAGGGCACGGGACAGTGGGTGAACCAGCAGTCCAGCACCATGTACCTAAACATGGGCATAAAGTGGTGATTCATAGTTTGTTGCCCCGAGAAACAAACATCCAAGAAACATATCTGGTTTGGTCCCATTTTTGTTCACTCTAGCCACCTACTCCTATGTGTGGATAGCAAATCTAGTCCTGGTCATACCACTGTGTACAGCGTTACCCCTATATTTCCCTTTTCGACCAAGAGACCGATTGGATGACCAGTCTGTACTACTTTCACCCCCTTTCCTTCATGTTTGTACCAAGTCCGATGTACTCCCTCCGTCCCAAAATTCTTGTCTTAGATTTGTCTAAATGTGGATGTATCAAGTCACGCTTTAGTATTAGATACATCCGTATTAGACAAATCTAAGACAAGAATTTTGGGACGGAGGGAGTACATACTAAATTCCCCCACCCCCACTTTATTTCTTGTTTGAACCAAGTACAAGATTCGACTCCATGAAGTAGCTTTACCTCTAACAATAGAAGAAAAAAAATAGGTGACGTTGGACCATCCGATCGAGAGGGGCTGAGAGGTAGAAAATGATGCACATGCAGCGACGTAGCAAGCTGGGGAAGTAGAGCTAAGGCGGTTTCGAAGGAAGATATACCTGAAGGTCGTCGGGATGTGGATAGGTGGGCGCCGGGAGGCCGGATCTGCCCACACTAGGGCAACGACGAAGGGATCGGAAGACCTCCCACGCCGGCGCTCGGCCAGGGATAACGGTGCGGCCGGCAGTGGGTCTCCTCCCTCGCTGTCGACGACGGCCTAAACGCTGCCCCTCCTCCCCTTCACCGGCGGAGGGGGATACGTCCGGATCTGTAACCAGCGGTGAGTATAGAAAGACAATGTTTTTTGAAGGGAGAAAGCCAGTGTTACCACCCCTATCTTGTTTAGATCTGGAGAGGATGAGAGTGTGTGAATAGAGCAACCCTAGCAAGCAAGCGCGGAGGCTCCGGCCTATATATACGTAGTGGGGTAGTTTTCCTTTTTCACTGCATCAAAACAATCGTTTAAAATTGTGTACTACGTGCCAGGTCGCCGTTTTTTTAGTTGTTGATTGTTTTTTGAGATAGCTACCCGCTTGTTCCAAGTGGTCTTACGGTGTGCCAGGTCGCACTTTGTATCGCTCAAGTCTGGTACAAGTTCCTCCATTAAATGAACAACCACCCCCTCATAAAAATTGTGAACAAGCCAACGGCTAAAATTATCGGAAACGTGGGTTGCGCCAACATGCATTATTATTTATATTTTCTACTCCCTCCGTTCCTAAATATAAGTCTTTTTTATTAGCCACACCTAAGACGAGATTTTTTTATTAGAGGTGAACCCCACATGTCATAGACACAAAAAGTGTGGCAAGATTCCCTTAGGCAAGCCAAAGTGTGTCTAACAATTTGAGCAACTCAAGTTAGGCAAGTGTGGCAAGTGTGGGAAAAATAATGTGGCAACATAAGACAAACATAGTCACAATCCAAACAGCCCCGTAATTTTTTGTGACATGCATGAAAATTTGGTTAGTTAAATTTATATTCAAAATTTGGCAAGGTGCATCAAATCAACACATGCAAGTATCAAAAGGGAAGTCACGGCATGCATGCATGCATTGTACTCCCTCTGTTTCCAAATATAATTCCTTTTAGAGATTGCAACAAGTGACTACATACGAAGCAAAATATGTCTACATACATCCGTATGTTGTAGTCCATTTGAAATGTGTAAAAAGACTTATATCGAGTGCAGTGCTTTGATGTGTCGTGTCAACTCGTACAAGACCGAGAAGTTTGATTACTACAACGCCCTCTCCCTCGCGACTGAGCTCCGGTGCCTTAACTGCACCTACCTTTGGCTACATGACAGGTGGGCCAACCACCTGTTGGGCCCACCTGTTATAGATGCAAAGGCAGGAGCAGTAAGTCAATGAAGCTGCGTCCCTCCCTCGCGCATGAGCGTGGTGGCTGGCAGGACTAGTAGGAGCTTTCACTACACGCTTCTTGACGGCGGCAAACTTGCGGATGGATTTTACCATCACGTCGTCCATGCGAGAGGCGAAGCCGGCGTCGGCGAGGGCTACGACGCCGGCGGTCGCCAGCACCGTCTAGAAGCGCTGCGCTGTGCGGGGCCGCAGGCCGGCGCCTTGGATGATTTGGCACAGCCGACTGCTGCTCGCGTCCATCGCCTCCATAGGTGCTTCTGGCTTTTGGTCACTTGGTCTTGGATTGGAGTGAGCAGTTTTGCACAGAGACTAAGGAGTAAATGGATTGGAGTGGTGGGGCGCCTTTATATGAGAATCCAAACTCTGTTGCATTCACATCGTGCTGGCTCTATTTTGCTTCTCCAATTAATTCCCTCTGCATGTAATTTGAGGATGCATCGTTGACCGTTCAACATCTCGGGAACCGCTACCCTCTCCCTCCTTGGCATTCAAGAACCTATGGAGGCGACTGCCGCTCGCGTCTATCCCGTGTCAGGAGACGTTCCCGTCGACGACGAGGTGCCTATGGTGACTTTGTAAATTTCAAGATGATAGTACTAGTATACTCAATATTGTGCACCACGACCAAGGCTGAGAGGAAAACGAGAGAACTACGTATTTATTTACGGTGTAGATTCACTCATTTTTCTCCATATGTACTCCGTCTCGGTGTAGTCTAGTCACTTGTTGAAATCTCTAGAAAGGCAAATACTCCTTTCTGGTTTACATGGCTATAATAGCAAGTACTACAATAGTGGGCTCACATAGCAATTTTGTCTCATGCAAGAGCCTGGCTATATGCGTGCTCCAAAGTTCGCAACTGCCACGCTCGGGTTGCACTTGGATCTTGGCCTCTTCGAGAAGACGAACAATGATGTTACTACTACTGCTTCTGCAGTATCGAATCCACTGCTGCATGTCCGTCCACCGCGAGCGGGAGGGATAGCTTGTTGTAGTAATATAAGCAAAAGCCTGCCTCCTCTGCGAGCCACCGCGCGCATGGGCAAGGGAGAAGGCGTGTAGTACTAAAATCAAGCTTCTCCTCGTTGTACGAGTTGGCGCGACACATCATAGCACTGGCCCCACATGGTTGCCTCTAAACTTGGCTGAAAGACTCGCAGTGTACAATACTCCATTTGCTGCAACCTCTAACATTTACCCCACCACAAATTAAAATATATATTCCTGTCTTGACCAGATGAGCGTGCAAACTACAATCACCAGGATGACAGGTAGGGCCAGAAGATTATTTTAATCAAAAAAATATAGCATGGAGCCGACCCCAATGATTTTAAGCTTACATGCACGGTACACGCTATCCTAGACTACTCTACACATGAAACTACCACACGAGCGTCAGGGTTGCGCTTGGCTCTTCGCCTCTTCGGGAACTCGAACAATGATGGAGTACTACTGCAGTGGAGGAGTACTACAGTATGCTTCTGGCCATCTAACACCGATTGAACTGCTGCATGTCCACCGCGTGCAGGAGGGAGAGCGTGTAGCGAACGAAAGCTTCTCCTAGTCTTGCCAGCCACCACACTCATGGGCGAGGGAGGGACACAGCTTCATTGACTTACTGCTCCTGCCTTTGCGTCTATGACAGGTGGGCCCAACAGGTCGGTGGCCCACCTGTCATGCAGCCAAAGGCAGGTGCGGTTAAGGCGAGAGGGTGTTGTAGTAATCAAACTTCTCGGTCTTGTACGAGTTGACGCGACACATCAAAGCACTGCACTCGATATATTTCAATAATTTGCGTTTACTGATGCACTAATTACAACACATGCATGCATGCCGTGACTCTCCTTTTGATACTCCTACTTGCATGTGTTGATTTAATGCACCTTGAGTAGTATGAATATGTGATGGTAAAGCTTTGGAATACCCCGGCCCTAATAAAGAGAGAGATGTTTGTGCAAGAGGAGGGCGAGATCATGCAGACGGAACAGGACCTGACGATGGAGCTCTCTATGGTCTCGATGGACGTCAGCTTGCTCCACTGCCCCTTGTGCCTCCGCCCCTTGAAGCCTCCAGTGTATGAGGTTTGAATACAACTCGTCTGTTTGGCTGATCGAGCAAGGTGCAGGTTTCTTGATTGATGTGTTGTTCGATTGATTTGTGCAGTGCAAGGGAGGGCACCTGGCTTGCGCGGACTACTGCGTCGAGCGCCCCGGGAACCAGCGGCAGTGCCAGAAGTGCGAGCGCAGCGGTGGCTTTGACATGCGGAACACGGCGGTGGATTCCGTCCTCTCCTCGGTGAGGGTGGAGCGCCCGCACGAAGGCTGTGGGCTCTACGTCACTTACCACAACCTCACCGATCACCAGAGCGTGAGTCCGCTCACGCGCTGCAAATGCTTCGTGCCCGTCTGCGGCTATGAAGGCCCGCCGCCGGTGCTCTCCCACCACATCAGCACCGTGCATCCCATGCCCGTGCATAGGATCCAGTACGGCAAGGTGCTCCAGCTGCAAGTGCCACTGTCGAAGCCACGGCTCTTGCTGTTCGCGGAGGAGGACGGTCGCGCGTTTTTCTTGGTCGGCGGCGTGCTCGACATTGGCGCGCCTATCCCCGTGTCGGTCATCTGCATCAGAGCGGGGGCGTCCCCACGGCCGCACTACGTGGTCAAGCTGTGGGCGAACGGCCCGCCGGGGGAGCCCAAAGGCAGGACCGACGCCGTCAAGGTGGAAATGGAGGTGACAAGCAGCAGGGATCCCGGCGACGTCGCCGTGCAGGAGCTGACCTTCTTCACAGTTCCGCCCAAGCTGCTGGCCGGGGCTAAGCTGGTGTCCCTCCACATTCAGATTGACAAGCTCACGTCGATTCTACAGTGCCTTCTGTTTATCTTAGTAATATGCTAATATAGGGGTTAGCTCGGTCTACTTTAGCTTAAGAGATGGTGGGTTTTGGTGGCGATGCAGCAATTACCTCGACATCAGATCAGCAGTGGAAGTAATTTCGAACAGTCGAATGGATATTTTGTGTGTGTTGGATATAAAGATCCTTTGGGTAAGAAGTAACAGCTTATACGCTTTTTTCGAAACGGAACAGTGATAGTATAATTTTTGTTGACATGCACTAACATTTTTTAAGTTAAATATTTAGTCAAAATTTGGCACAAATTACAAAGGGGACTAATAAACTAGGACAGAGGTAGTACCATGCTATATTTAATTGCAAACCTGTTCACACCTATCACAACCTAAACGGTTTCCCACTTAGGAGTGTATTAGTAGTACTCGGTTATAAATACTACTATGCCAAGATGACTGCACATTCCTCCTCAACTCCTCATCCACAAAAAACAATCAAGTCATTCAGCATCATTCCCTTGCGTTTGTCATGGCCAGCATGAGTTCTAGGTCGAGAGGTTTCCACCAGGGAGAGGCGAGCATGGCAGAAGAAGCACGAGAGATGTCCCGCCTCACCGCGAAAGCAGCCGACATGTCCAGCCACGCAGCAGTAGCAGCACAGAGGTCTCGCCGCGCCGCCGAAGAAGCACGGAGGTCCTGCCGCGCCATTGATGTAGCAGACTGGTCTGGCCATCCCACGGAAGCAGCAGAGATGTCCCGCCGCGCCGCCGAAGCAGCATGGAGGTCCCGACGCTCCGGCGAGAGTATGGCGTATGTTGTTACCTTTGGCCGGGCCATGGCTACCGGGCGACGGCGACCAGAGAAGAGGCAGCGGGAGGGGAATGAATGCAGCTACAGTTTGTGTTCGCCGTCCGGCTTAAATAAATGCGTAGCATCACGTGTACCCGCGGGTGCACAAATTGTAACATACGTGTCTGCTTAAGTGGGCGTCACGTAACTGGTGTGTGTGTGTGTGTGTGAGATTCTGAGAGACAGAGAGTGTGTGTGCGACTCTACTCTTCGTACATGTACTCAACCTTTTGCATCGGGATATAAGTATAATGGTATTTACTTTAGCTAGTGATTTACGTGGCCATGTTAACGTGGTTGTGTAAAGAAAATATCACTTCCTGCTCGTGATTTGCGTTATACAATTACAAGCAAGATGCTCGTGCATTGCACGGAACATCAATATGTATTTTTTTGCAAAACACCTGTTGTGATTTACCCATGTAGGAGTAATCCCATGTGTAAAAACTAATGATATTTCGAGAATTTTATCGGAAAACTGGTATCTCGAGAATGTCATCGAAAGAATGAAAGATGAGAGATAAGGTGAGGAGGAGTGGAGCGTGCACTACTAGGAAAAGGGCTATAGATGGAATGACCGCTAATGGCGCACGAGACATGTGGTGCGCCATTGCTATGTAGCAGTGGCGCACCATGTGCTGGTGCACCATTAGTGTGAAATACACTAATGGCGCACCAGACACACGGTGCGCCATTAGTAACAATTTTTTTTTATTTTTATTTTGCCAGACATACTAATGGCGCACCAGGACATAGTGTGCCATTACTAGTTGTAACTAGTAATGGCGCACCAGCAACATAGTGCGCCACTACAATATTTTTTTTATTTTTTACTTTTTTGCAAAACTACTAATGGCGCACCTGGGGCAGTGCGCCATTACTAGTTTAAGCTAGTAATGGCGCACTGCTCCCTCGTGCGCCATTAGTGTTTTTTTTTGCAAAACTACTAATGGCGCACCACCAGCAGGTGCGCCATTAGTAACCAGGGTTACTAATGGCGCATTATGTGGTGGTGCACCATTAGTAACCTGGGACGAGCTAGATATTTTGGACAGCCACACCTACCCACTCACTTTCCCCACTTCATTCTCTCCTCCCTCCTCCAAGCTTGTCTCGGCTGCCTCCTCCTCCTCACCTCATTTGCACCATAAATTCATCCAAATTACGTGGTTAAAGCCCCTTTTTTGATAGGTAAGTAAGGGGGAAGCTATCTTTATGTTGTTCTCCCTCCAACAACGTGCACATGCACTTTTTATGTCCTAGCTAGATCTATGTATGTTTGTGGTGTTGCATATGTTTGTGGTGTTGCATATATGTTTGTGTTTGCAGGTACCGGTATTTGAAATGCGATAGTTGCCAATATTTTGCCGGAATGTTGATTCATTTCTGTTTCGGCGAGAATTTTGGCACTATGCATTCTTTTTGGTCCTATTTTTAGGGAAAGTCATGCCAAATTTTTTCTTGGTTCTAAAATATCGTTTTGCTCTACCCCGCAGGCGACCATGGTCCGCACGATGACCGAAGGCATCGTGAATAGGTTTTTGAGCTCCGCGAAGGCCGAGATGCTTGAAAAGAACGAGACGGAGATAAGATGTCCGTGTCGAAGATGCAAGCTGAAGAGCCTTATTGCGGACCCGGATTCCGGGCAGGTGCGGGACCACCTGCTCTTGCGTGGTTTCATGGATGGCTATCGGTGGCAAGGTGATGAAGATGACTATGAAGTCGTCCATGGGGGTCGGGCAAGAAATGAGGATGGGCAGCAAGACAACCACCGCGGCTCGGGCGGGCGAGAAGACGAAGAATCTCCAGGACATGATCACGACGGTGATGCTGTACACAGTCATCATGTAGAAGATGCCGGACATGATGATGAGGAAGATGCGGGAGCAGACGAAGGGCATGATCATGAAGATGAAGATGCCGGCGGAGCAGACGACGATGGACCATCGATGGGCTGGGTGCAGGACCCTCATATTCAAGAGCTGCTTCTCAAGCAGACGGATAACGCAAGAGCTGCCGCCCGAGAGAAAGCCAAGCTGGATCAACTGGAGATAGACGCGGTTACTCCATTGTATGAAGGATGCAGGCCCGAGGATACCCGCCTGAAAGTAACGCTCATGGCTCTGGAGATGAAGGTAAAGCACAAAATGACCGACGCATGCTTCGACGAGAACATGTCATTCTGGCACGAACGTCTTCCCAAGGGGAACAAGTGCCCGACCAGTTTCGAGGAGGCGAAGAAAATCGTGTGTCCTCTGGATTTACCGCACGTGAAATACCATGTGTGCATGAACAATTGCATCATTTATCGGGACGAGCACACGGAGTCTACCATATGTCCGGTGTGCGGCGTCACTCGATACAAGAAGAGGAAGAAAGCTCCTCGAAAAGTGGTGTGGTACTTTCCGATCACTCCTCGTCTGCAGCGGTATTTTGCGGACCCTAAGGTAGCAAAGCTCCTGCGTTGGCACGCGGATAGGGAGGAGAAGAAGCGAGAAGATGACGCAAATGATCCGGAGATAAATAAAAAAGACAAGATGCTGAGTCACCCTAAGGATGGGAGCCAGTGGCAAGCGTTGAACTTCGAACACCCAGAATTTGGGAACGATCCAAGGAACATCGTGCTGGGCGCGAGCACCGATGGAGTCAATCCGTTTGGCAGCCAGAGAAGCACACATAGCACCTGGCCTGTGTTTGTGTGGATGTACAACCTTCCCCCTGGTTGTGCATGAAGAGGAAGTACATTCACATGAGTATGCTAATTGAAGGGCCGAAACAACCAGGGAACGACATCAATCTGTATCTGGGGCTGCTGGAAGAGGAGCTAGACACGCTGTGGAAAACGCCAGCCAATACGTGGGACGCCGCAGAGAAAGAATATTTCCCTATGAGAGCCGCACTGCTCACGACGGTGCACGACTATCTCGGTTTCGGATATCTCGCGGGGCAGGTGGTCCACGGATTTTCTGGATGTGTCAGGTGCATGGATGACACAACGTATCGCCAGCTAGATAGAGATCCCGGGTCTTCGAAAACCGTGTTCATGGGACATCGAAGGTGGCTTCGCGACGATGACCCGTGGAGGAAACGCAAGGATCTGTTCGATGGTGAAACCGAACCCCGAAGACGCCCGCGTACGAGGAGCGGCGAGGAAATAGACGAGCTGTTGAAAAATTGGAAAGATTGCCCACTGCCGGGAAAGAAGCAAAAGGCGCCAGAGCCGGGAAAGAAGCGAAAGGCGCCAGAGCCACTGCTGAAGGTATGGAAAACGAGGTCTGTTTTCTGGGACTTGCCGTACTGGAAGATCCACCGTGTGCCTCACAGCCTTGATGTCATGCATATCACGAAGAACGTGTGCGAGAGTCTGCTTGGTACCCTGCTCAACATGCCAGAGAGGACCAAAGATGGGCCGAAAGCAAGGGCAGACTTGAAATCAATGGGCATCAGGGAGGAGCTTCACGCTAATGATGATGATGATGATGAGGCGAAGCAGCACACGGAAAGTCGTCGCAATGGCAAAAAGGCCAAGAAGACCGGAAATGACTTCCCTCCCGCGTGCTTCACTCTAAGTCAGGAGGAGATCGATCAGTTTTTCACCTGCCTCGTAGGAGTAAAACTTCCTTACGGTTACGCGGGGAAGATAAGCAGATACCTAGACTCAGTGAAGCAGAAGTTCAGCGGGATGAAGTCTCACGACTGTCACGTGCTGATGACGCAGATACTTCCAGTTGCAATCCGTGGGATCATGGACGCGCACGTCCGTGAAACGCTATTTGGCCTATGCAACTTTTTCGATGTCATCTCTCGGAAGTCGGTTGGCGTGAGGCAACTCAGAAGGCTACAGGAAGAGATCGTGGTGATACTATGCGAGCTTGAGATGTACTTCCCTCCCGCATTCTTCGACGTTATGGTGCATCTGCTGGTCCATATCGTGGAGGATATCATCCAACTCGGGCCGACGTTCCTGCACAGCATGATGCCGTTCGAAAGGATGAATGGTGTCATCAAAGGATACGTTCGCAACATGTCACGTCCAGAGGGAAGCATAGCCAGGGGCTTTCTGACCGAAGAGTGCATCTCCTACTGCACGAATTATCTAGGCATCGAGAACCCCGTTGGTCTGCCCGTCAACAGGCACCTCGGCAGGCTCGCTGGATGGGGTCACCGTGAGGGTCGCCGCGAAATGCATGTCGACTTCGATGGTCGACTCGCCGACTTTGAAAGAGCAAACCTAGTCGCGCTACAACACATAGACGTGGTCGATCCTTGGGTGGTAGAGCACAAAACGTTTATTGAGAAGACGTACAATGACCGAGGCCAACAGAGGACAGACGGAGATATAATCAAAGAGCACAACTCATGTTTCACGCGTTGGTTCAAGCAGAAGCTTCTGTCGTACCCTTTACATGAGGATTCTTCCGCGGAAGAACAACTCATATTCGCCTTGTCACAGGGCGCCGAGCACAACCTGATGACGTATGAGGCGTACGATATCAACGGCTACACATTCTACACCGAGGACAAGGACATGAAGAGCGATGGTTATCAGAACTCCGGGGTAACGATGGAATCCTACACCGGTAACGACAAGGATAGATACTACGGAAGGATCGAGGAGATCTGGGAGCTGAGCTACGCTGGAGAGAAGGTCCCGATGTTCCGTGTCAGATGGGCCAAGAGCGTCATAAAAGAAGACCGGTATTTCACCACCATGGTTATACCCGAAGCCAAATCCAAGACCGCAGGCGCGAACGTCACCGCGAAAAATGAGCCATGGGTACTGGCTTCCCAAGTGGACCAATGCTTCTTCATTACCGACCCATCAAAGCCCAGTCGTGTTGTCATGAGGAGAGGCAAAAGGAAGATCATCGGAATGGATGGAGTCGCCAATGAGCAAGACTTCGACAAGTACGGCGACCCGAAGATGGAACATGACGACGACGATGAAGTATTAGCATACACCACAAGAAGAAGCAGGACCACCCTACCTAAAGGACGTCCGTTCAAGAGAAGAACTCCATTTACGAAAAATAAGGGCAAGAAGATTGTGAACAGATAGCTAGCTAAGATCGATTGTATTTAAATGGTAGCCTTCATTTCTCGATTGTATTTCATGGGCACCATCTCCCCCGCTCCACCGGCCGCCGCCGCCGACCCCCCGCACCCTCCCCCACTCCACCGCCGCCGACGACCCACCACACCCTCCCCCACTCCACCGGCCGCCGCCGCCGACCCCCGGCCCGCACCCTCCCCCACTCCACCGTCGCCGACGACCCACCGCACCCTCCCCGGCCCGCTCCACCGTCACAAATGAATGCAACTAAATTTGCAAAAAAGCAAATTTGATTATATTTTCAAATAACAAATTTGATGATATTTTTTAAAAAATCATTACTGTTTTTATAAAAAATATTACTGTTATGATTAAACAAGTTTGAACATATTTAAACACAAATAAATATCAAACAGCATTTTAAATGCATAAAAACAAAAATTGGGGAGCCTGGGAATCGAACCCAGGACCTCCTAGTGTGTGTGCTGCGTGCTGACCAGTCGGGCTAGTGGGCGTGTTCTGATGGAGATAGGGTTAGGTGGAATATAACCTGACCAGTCGGGCTAGTAAGTAAAACAAAATTCTAATGGCGCACCAGGGGGAGGTGCGCCATTAGAATCGACGTACTTATGGCGCACCAGGGGGAGGTGCGCCATTAGAATCGACGTACTTGTTCCCCTCGCACTGTGGCCTCCCTCCCTCCCTCGCCAGATCCCCCACTCGACCCCAACCGTACGCCGCCGCCCCCTTGCTCCGCCCCCTCCGTCCGCCGCGCCTGCACGTCGTCCGCCGCTGTGGTCTTGCGCTGCCTCGACGCCGCCGCCCCGACCCCCGCGGGACTCCACCCCCGCCGCCCCCGCGCCCCCGAACGGGATCGGCCGAGCGCGCGCCGCCCGCTCCTCTCCTCTCCTCCTCCCTCCTACGAGCGAGGGCCTCCTCCGGCCCCTGCAGCAGCCGGCGAGCGCGGCCCCGACGCGCCCATCCCGCCTGCCCCTGCCGTCCTTCGCCACCGGCCCCTGCTCTCCTTCGACCGCGGCGAGCGAGGACCCGGACGAGCTCGGACCCCGACCGCGACCCCTTCGCCGACCCCGACCCCGACCCCTCCGGCGACCAGGTACCTCTCCTCCTTCCTCCTTCCTCCCTCTCTCCACCATTCCCCATTCCCTCCCTCCCTCCCCTCGACCGTGGCAGTGTAGGTCATCTGACAGGGTAGTCCATGGATTCAAACTAGCTAAAGGAGATTCAAACTAATGGAAGTGTCATGTGAACTCTAGAGCTCTGTCACCATCATTCAACACTCTGCTTGCTTGCATGATACTCCTATGTGCTACTGCGGTGGCTGCTTTGTAATTACTAGTGCAGTGCTGCTGTTTAACCAACCTGACTGATCCTCCAACATTCATCTTACTTACTCACGCGCAGCTTACTGAACAAGTGCAAGCGCTGCAGAGGGACAAGGAGATACTCAAGACCAACCTGAACAAAGCAGAGGAGGAGGTACGATACATACCGAACCTCTCTTGTCCTTGCAACTGCAAACATGTTCTGCACCTGTGACTTTTATCGCCTTCTCAGTGAATGTCAATAGATTTGTGCGAAACTAGCGTGGTTCTGACGGTTAGAAGTTTCTTGCGTGTTTCCATTCAAGGTTAAGTTGCTGTTTGAGGAGAACAGAGCCCTCGACGAAGCAAACAAGAGGCTGCTGTGCTTGCTGGAGAAGGAGCAGAAGCATCGGTCCGAAAGAAAGCACTCCGCCAGTAATTCCACCAAGGTAAAAAGCACCAACCAACCAACCATAAAGCTCACACAAGTGTTTACTACTGATTTAATTTAATTTAGTACACGCACACACACAGGCAGTAGAACTGTTAGTTGAAACCATGAATTACCCTGTGCTGCTGAAGATGAGTAGTTGTAGGAAGATGATGCCCTAATGGAAGTGACATGAGTATTTGGCCTGCCCATCATGTTTGTTGGTTGTTTGCTGTCATGTTGTTATTACTTCCATTAGGGCATCTGTTGGTTCATTAATCTTAAGCCCATTATTCCATGGAATAGCTGAACTATAATACTATTATTCATTTATGATAGTTTGTGAGATACAGAAATAGATAAATTTAAGTTTGTAATGGCTAACAGCCAGACATGTGAATCTGTTCTTGATACTCCTTTTCCCTTTTCTTAGAATCATCATATACAATTTTTTTGCTCAAGTTCTTCAGTACATCATATAATATAGAGAAGTGCAGATCAAGTGGTGCAATCATATACATCTGGCCACTTATTTGCTCCAATGGCACAAACTTGAGCTGCTAGCATAAAAAGTGTTGCAGGCGACAGACAGTGAGGAGCTACTGTCAAAAACTTGAGCTACTGTAAAAAAATTCAGTTATGGCATCTAGAATTATGTCAGTTTTGTTTTGTAACTAGAAGACCAAAGTGTTAGGAATTCTGTCCAAACTGTAGTTTTCAGTATTCTGTCCAAACTGAAAACTGTTAAAAAGACCATGTGTTTTTTGGTCAAAATCTGCATGTAAAACTGAAATAATCAGTCATAAAGAATATCCTCAAGACCATGTGTTTCTTGGATTTCTATAATGATGATGGAACATTATAAAGCATTGTACTCCAGTGTGTATGAAGGATACAAAAAATTTAGCAACTTCTCTGATTTTATAAAGTTGTTCTTATATGGGTGAAACTTCACTTGTTTTTAGGCTAGTGCAGGGTGTTGCTTTATTGTGATGCCTCTGAATTACTTGTGATCACATTGAGAAAGACTTGCAAAGATGATGATCATCTTTTACAGAAAACAATTTCTGTAAACACGTCAGTAACTTTGCTAGTTTGCTGGGTTTTGTCTCCGACCATTGTGTCGTGATGAATTTGCAGGTACCCCGAGAGGCCCTTGAGTTTGCTGGAATGTCGATTAACTTCCGTTCCGGCAAATTCGGGTACTCCATATGTCCTATTTTCAGCAAAGGTCATGCTGAAATTTTCCGTGAATTTTAGCATGACTTTGCTAAAAATAGGACATATGGGGTACTTGCGACTAATGCATGGGCCGGGGTATCTTAGTACTTAGTTAAGTAGGATCAACTGCCCCGCCATTCTTGCTGCATTAAACCATAGGTGGCAATAGAGCCAAGTGATTACGCCCAACTTAGAATTCTCCTTAGCATCGATAAACCCTAGATGATAAACCCAACATAGGTGGCAATAGAGCCAAGTGATTAGTGCCAAGTGATTAGGCCCAACCTAGGGTGCCTCGGCATCGATAAACCCTAAATGATGAAAACTTAACTTAGCATTTAGGGTGCCTCGGCGTCGACAAACCCTAAATGATGAAACCTTGGCTTCTATAGGGTGCCTCGGTGTCGATGAGAACCTAAATGATGTACGCTTAGGCTTTTAGGGTGCCTCGGCGTCGACAAACCCTAAATGATAAAAGCTTAGCTTTTAGGATGCCTCGGTGTCGACAAACCCTAAATGATGAGACCATGATCTTGTTCCTTGACAATAACCAACTTTTTGACCAAACTTTTTTCCTATTTAGAGCGAAACATGGCCCACAACGATGAGGCCGGCGGTTCGGGCGGCAAGCAATTCTGGGAGCTGTCCCAGGAGATGGAGGAAGAACCTCACCGCTATGAGGACGCCGCGGAAGACACCGATCCTGACTACACAACCCCTAGTGGCGTCGGGGATGACACCACTGATGGTGCCGCCGAGGATGCCACCACTGATGATGGCGGCGCACGCACAGATGGCAGCCAACCGAAGAGGCAACGGAAGGACCGGCGCCCGAACGTGCTCGGCACCGTCAAGGAGGAATTTACTGAAGTGAACTCCGACGGGCATCCAACGGCGCCCAAACATGTAGTCAAGGGGTACTCGGTTCAGCTCGGGTGCATTCTCCGGAGCACCGTCTCGATCAACACCGAGAACCTAAGGCATAAGGACCGAGGGAATTTGCGCTGCCTCCTCTTCACGAAGCTGCACGAACGATACAAGTTCCCCAATGAGTTTGCAAACACACGCCTCTCAGGGAATAAAGTGAACAGTGCCGCCCTCACGAGGATGAGCACGGCCCTGTCTACATGGAGAAGCACGGTGAAGGCAATGA
The DNA here is from genome assembly GCF_018294505.1 of Triticum aestivum. Taxonomy (NCBI): domain Eukaryota; kingdom Viridiplantae; phylum Streptophyta; class Magnoliopsida; order Poales; family Poaceae; genus Triticum; species Triticum aestivum. The sequence goes on from NC_057796.1 coordinate 50,742,111, forward strand.
TTGAAAAAGGTGATAGTTATGAGAAGATCAAGGCGAAATATCCTTTGATGAGCGAAGATGACTACAAGGAGTTCAAGATCAAGTGCGAGAGCAGCGCAACCTCCGAATCAAGTCAGTGGGGGAAAGAAATGCGGCAGTTGAACTTAGGGGTCCACCAACTCGGTCCCGGCGGTTATAGAGTGGCGGAGCCTATATGGGACAAGGAGGACGCGGAGCGTGCCGAGCAAGGCCTACCGCCCCGCTTCGAGAAATTCCCTGACAAGCAGACCAGGAACTTTGTCAGGGCCCGGTACAAGGAGGACCCGGTAACAAAGGAGCTTACCACGGATCCGAAGACCAGGGCGCTTGAGCTTGTTCTGGTAAGGAATACACCCCCGCGTAATTAGCTCCATATGGTTGCATTCTAATTAATGAAGCCAAATTTCTAAATGGTTCACATTCCTTCCGCAGGAGGCTGAAAGCAGTAGCGCGGGGTCATCTCAGAGCTCCCCTTTTGACACCCCTTTAAATAGGGCGTTGAACGTAATGAAAAACAAGGATAAGCTCAGTAAGCCGTCGTCAGCTGGTCGTGTGGCCGGCAAAGGCTTGTCCACAAAATGGTCGTCATACTATACCGCTGGTGGGCGAAAGGAGAAAAAGACCAGCTCGGAAAGCCAGTCGCGCGAGGTTCAAGAACTCAAGGCACAAGTGGCGCGGATTCCGGAGATTGTCCAAGAGCAAGTGCAACAACAACTGGGAACGACGCTCACCGCCATTGTGCCTACCTTGATTCAGGGGCTGACGACGTGGATTGCGGGCGGCCAACAGGGGCCTCCCCCGGTTCCCAGCTTCACGGCCAGCAACTCGCACAACGCGCAGGCGGCGCCATTGGTGTCTCCGGCGGAGGCGGTATTCGTGTCTCCGGCGCCGGCACGGGCATTGGAGCTTAATGCACCTGGGTGTACGCCGGCCGGCACCTCGCCAGCAAGCGGCCCCTCCGTCAGTTGCACGCGCACGCCCGCCGTTGGCGGTGCCTCGACATTAGCCGAGCTCGACGGCATCACGGTAACTAAGCCTCTCGGCCGATGACTTCATCTCCTTGCCTTTGACTGGGCATCCCTGACGCCCTACATGTTTTCGCAGGGCGCCACCGATGTTCCTTGCACTCTCCTGCACTTCGTGGGCGGCGAGTTGGTCGATGTCGCCAAGGGCAGAATCGTTCAACCGGGCAACCGCGTGTTCCACGGTAATCCGATGCCACCCACCTTGTATAGGGTTGAACTGGTTCGGGTGCTGCCAGGCTGCGACGAGTTGTTACCTCCGATTCGACCCGCTGGGGCCGACGAAGATGATGTGATGACCCTCAGCGCCTGTGTAAGCTGGCCCCTGCTTTGGCCGAAGAGCCAGATTCGTTTGGGGGCGGGGGACACCACCCCACAGACAAGACCGCCAGTCGTGCCAGCGCCAAGCCATGGCAAGAACGCCGCAACGCTACCGGACATGCCGGACATCCCTATGGCACAGGATCCGAACATGCATATGGCACAGGATCCGGACGACGACGACAACGACGACGGTACATTTACCAACGTCGATAAGTACTTTGCCGAACATGGGTACGGTGACGAGTTCTGCGGGCCTCCTTCTCAAGAACCCAACCCTCAAAAAGACGACCGCGATCTAGCTGGTACGGCGGAGAAACCCAATTGCAACAGGCGTCGTCTGGCGTTCAGTTCTCAGGAGACGCCTCCAGCTGCCGCCTTCACCGAGCCTCAGATAGCTGAGGTGCCAAATATTATCAGCCCCAACACGCTCAAGAAGGCGGTCTGTGAGCAGAACTCGATCCCATTACAGCAGATCAAGAAGAAGGGACGGAAACGAAAGACTAACAAGGGCGCCAGTGCGAGCCAACCGGCACCGAGTACGATCCGTGCTCAGGACGGACCACCTTCACCTAAGGATATCTCGAGGAGGGTGCATGTGGCGGGTAGGCCGATGCTACCGACAAATATGCTCAATGCTGCAACCGGTGCTATGCGGAGTCTGCATGACAGTGTTCTTTCTTTGGAGAAGCGGCGTCTCAGAGAGAATGATGTGGCATACCCGGTTTTCGTGGCCAAGGTGCCAGAGGGCAAGGGCTTTGTGGATAGCGCCGTCGGGGGTACGATCGTCCTGCGATTTGATGACATCTTTGCTATGCTTAACCTTCATCCGCTGCACTACACCTTCGTTCGGCTGTTTTCGCTGAGTATGGAGATGCGGATCATTAGAGACAAGACCCCGGACATTGTGATAGTCGACCCCTTCTACATGCGTGCCAAGATCTTGGGCAGCGCTGGGGACCGGCAAGTCGCGAGTTCACACCTCGAAGGCGTCATTCTGGCAAACCCAGATAAGGATAACTTCCTCGTGCCTTACTTTCCCGAGTAAGTCATCTCCTAACCGCCCCGTAACATATGATTTCTTAGATTTCGATCGTTCTTTTTTTTCTAACATTCCGTGTTCTGTGCAGTGACACACATTGCACACTCATCCTCTTAAGCCCGAAATATTCCATGGCCACGTATCTCGACCCGGACCGTGACTCCAAGATAGACTACACAAATATCAAGAAAGTTCTTGATGATACTCTCCCCGGCTACGCCGCATCTGGAGGCACCTTTAAGAGGCCAGTTCGTAGGTACGGCAGGCACGTGTTCACCCACAATACGACGTTCCCCTGCGTCAAGCAGCCGCCTGGCGGTCAGAAGGATGCCTACTACGCCCTCCATCACATGCGGGCGATCGTGCGGGACCATAATCACCTTCTGCTACCAAATAATCTCAAAGATTGGGCCGCAAGCTTGGCGGCAATCCAGGACGCAGACATCCGACAAGAATTCTTTCGCATCCAGTCGGAGTTTGCAGAAATCATCCATCAAGATGTCCTTCGTACCTCGCGGCAGTTCTACCTCAAATTTCAACCGTCCAACAGCGAGATAGACACAACGCTACAAATGCAGGCTGACAACGCCCGCGACTTCATGACCATCACGACAGACGGCGCCTTCATCCACGCTCCGGTCCCATGAGTCGAGTCGAAAGTTGTGATGCTATGTGTAGTTCTGAAACATTCATTAGCTCATGTTGTAATTAAACTGTAGTGAACTTGTATGTCTCTTTGGTTTGGACAGTCGTTCAACTTAGATGTAATCGATGCTATTTGTTAGTAGGACCATGAATCGTGCTATTAATGTCTTGCTTTTCTCTTTCGATCCTTTTGTTGCATACTTATATATTGCTTATGTATTGTCTGTTGTTTCGCTAGTGCATAGAGATGCCGTCGTATGTCGTGTACAAGGGTAAGGTTCTCGGAGTCTACGACGACTGGGAGGAGTGTCGGAGACAGGTTCAACGTTTCAGCGCTAACAGTTACAAAGGGTACACCACTAGGGCGGAGGCGGAATCTAGATACGCGCGCTATCTAGCAGGAGAGAGGAGCGAGCGTTGGAGGAACCGGATGAAGACCAGTTTCATCGCGATGATGCTCATCGTGATGACCGCATCTCTCTTCTATGTGATGGTAGTTTAGATGATTGATATCGACTTGTAATGTGAAGACAAACTCGCTACTCGCGGTCTCGAGACTTGTAATGTTCTATCTTCGTTCGGTCTTTTGAATTCGGAGACTAATATGATGAATTGTATTCGGAGACTAATCTTCTATTGTATTCGATGAATCTGCTGTTGCTGTGTCCTGCTGCTTATTTTCTGTCCAATAATATATTTTGTAATCTGTGCAAAAATCAGAAAAGAAAAAAATCCCTAATATACATACTAATGGCGCATCACGCCAACGTGCGCCATTAGTATGCCAAAGGATACTAATGGCACATCTCAGAGCAGTGCACCATTAGTATGCCAGAGGGTACTAATGGCGCATCACCCAGCAGTGCGCCATTAGTATGCCGAAGGATACTAATGGCGCATCACACTGCAGTGCGCCATTAGTATGGCAAAGCACATGGGTATTTATGGCCCCCTGGGAGGCATACTAATGGCGCACCGTGGCCTATACTAATGGCGCACTTCCCGGTGCGCCATTAGAGTACCAGATACTAATGGCGCACCAGCGGTGCGCCATTAGTAAAAATTACTAGTGGCGTGATGCTAGTGGCGCACCAGTAGTGCGCCATTAGTAGGCAAAACTGGTGCGCCACTAGTAAGCCTTTTTCTAGTAGTGGTGGTGGTGACTGGTGGTCGCAATGGGGATGGACGGCACCGGCAGGTGGTAGCGGCCACCATGCTAGATTGTTCCAGAGACTTTCTTTTTTAATTGCTCATCAATGAGGTTGTGGGAGATAAGGATGTGGAGAGAGGTGCGGGTATCTTTTGTAAAATTATCATAGTTTGCTTTCTATCCGTCAGATATAGATCATACGGTCTATATTACAAGATGGCAGGCACACCATCATCGCCAACTCGGTTTTTTATAAGGGTACAGATGATAAGTTTGCTAACTACTAAAGTAAAGTGGAATTTGTCAATGTTATACAAGTAAATTAAGGTGATTGTTTATCATACGAGTAAGGTTGGATGAAGGGTGGTAGGAACAAATGTCCGCCTAGAGCATGTGTGTGTGAGATGGAGTCTTAGTGTGTGTGTGTGTGTGTGTTTGTGTGTGTGTGAGAGAGAGAGAGATGGAGTCTTAGTGTGTGTGTGTGCGTGTGTGTGTGATGGAGTCTTAGTGTGTGTGTGTGTGTGTGTTTGTGTGTATGTGTGTATGGGTGGGTGCGTGCGTGCGTGTGTGTGTGTGTGTGTTTGTGTGTGTGTGTGTGTTCTTGTGTGTGTGTGTGTCACGGGGTCCTCGGTGGCGGATGTAATTTAAGTGTGCATGGCTTCATCATAGAGAGGTTATGTTATGGCAGAGGCCACCAACGATGGGGTGCGAGAGAGAAAATGCCCGTAGAGAGGGAAGAGAAGGTGTGTGCGCGTGAGAGGAGTCGACATCGAGAGAACGTGGTTGTTCGAGAGACACCGAGGAAGACTACTATATATCGATGGTGCATGTAGGTGGGAATTAAACGAAGGGATGGTCTTATTGGTTTTGGGGATATAGGGGAAGAGTGAGAGGGGGGTAGCTAGAAGGAGGTTAAGTGTGAGTGTGTGTTTTACCCATCCAGGCGGAAGTTATGTGCACACAAGAAGAGAACGATTCGATCTGGCGTTAGGGTTGAGGGTAATTAACTACGTATGGAGACATAGAGACCTTGAACGTGCATGTGTGAGAGGTCTACATGTATATGTGGGATGTGTGTGTGTGTGCGCGCGCATGATCGAGATAAACGAAAGAAGACATAAGTCATAAGATCAACGACATGGGAGAGACGGATCGGTATGACAATAAGCATGCATGCGAGAATGCAGGGAAGAAGGCCCGACAATTGAGCATGTGTTTTTGTCTTTAAGAGATAGTGGCGTGGGCTGGAGCATGCATCTATGGCAAGCAGAGGGAGTGAGGCACAACGATTGCGCAAAAGAGATCAACCTATAAATGAAAGAAGGTTGATGGAGAAACAGATACATAGAAAGATAAAGATGCTAGCTAGTGTGTGTTAGAGATAGGAGTCGAGTGGATCAGAAGGCTGAGTTATGTGTGTGGGTGTGAGAGAGATGAAGAAAGGGTGCATGTGACTCACATAGAAACAAATATCGGAGAGAAATGAGATCCCGAGAGATGGAGTTTTGTGTCTGCGAGAGAGAAAGATATTTCACAACGAGGGTGATAGCTAGAGAGACATATGAGGGAGCGCAAGATATCTCTAGGGAGAGAGAGTGTGTGTGAGCGACATACAAGAGAACAGTGGAGAAATATGAGACCCTGGGAGACAGAGTTTGTGTTTGTGTGTGAGAAAGAGATATTTAAGAGGAAGAGTCGTAGGTTCACATACCTAAGGAGCGAAAGACGTCTCTGTATGAGGGGTGTGCGAGTGGCACACAAGGGAATAGTAGAGAGAAATGAGACCCCGGAGACAAAGTTTTGTGTTTGTGTGAGAGAAAGAGATTCCACATGGAGAATCATAGTTAGAGACACATAGCAGGGAGCGAGATATACTTAGAGAGAGATAGAGTGATGAAGGTCGAGGGAGAGAGTACCGTCAGTGTGTTACGAAGATAAAAGATCATTGTCGACATACAGGTAGCACGAGAGATACCCGAGAGACGATGAACGCGTATAGGTCTAGAGAGATAGTCCTGTATAAGCATGAGTGATAGTTATATGAGACGAATATCTGGATTAAATGGGATTCAAATATTTAAACTTGAGATCACGACATCGATAATATCATAACGCAAATTGGTGTATCAAACATGCATATTCATTTGAATTTGGGGACACGTGTAATGTTATATAGTTTATCAATATTGGTGATCCATAGATTCTTTAATTAGAAACAATGCATGGTTTATATGCAATTAATGTCTAAACGGGATTAAACTATATGTTGCATGTGTGAAACACATTATACATGTTTGAGAAGTAAAAAAAAAACCCGCATGAAACACACATTAATTGGAGACAGTTAGCGAGGAATGCATACATTGGATTTCAACATAAAGTGGTTTCAAATATTTGAAAATCCAAATTGATGGATACAACCTTATGAATCTGAGATCATGCCATTTGTAAACCATATTTATGTATAAAGGGTGTTGTGCTTTTGAAAGTATATACAAAAAATGATGTATATAGAATTTTATTCCAATCGAAAATGGATCCCACCCGAAAAAAATAGAATACAAACGGGATTCAAATTGAGTTGGCACGGTAAACATGCACCGTGCAAAATTTGAACGAAGCAGGGAAAGTCGCAGTAACCTCCCGAAACCAAAATCTGCGAGATGGAAATTACAACTGCCTATCCCAGCAACACAAAGTCTATCTGCTCGATTTCTATAGGTTTTGATAGGGGTAGGTTAGTAATTTCACTCAAACGTGACATAACCGCCTCTCACCTGGATTCATACACGGTGGGCGCCAAAACACAGTGTGTCCTCGGCCGAAATCGACTCCCTCCCCGATCCATACACGGTGGGCGCCAAAAGCAAACTCTCGTCGGCAAATATTCAGTTTTTTGCGAGATTACCGTCCTATCCCCAACTGACTAATATTGTTGTGATGTTGGAAATTTGAAACGAGGGCTAAGTTTGTAAATTTCCTCGCATTTGAGACAAGCGCGCCCTGAAGACATGGTTCCCCCGTTCCTCTCTACCTCCATTTCCACATTCGTACTCCGTGGGCGCCAAAACACCCTCTCCACCCAGCCTCCTCCGTCCGCCACCCCATCCACCGCCGTCCTCCTCCACCATGCCAGAGATGATACCCCGACGCCGCCGTCCATTACAAGAGATCGACCTCTCTCATCCACGGCTTCGGACCGGGATCCTTCCATCCTATCCTCTCACTTCATTCCCGCCGTCGTCCACCTTGCCGGCGCCACTCCTACGACCGTCTCGTCCACCACGCCCCGCCGCTACCGTCTACCCTCCTAGATTTGCTTCCACGCCGCCGACAGCCATCGCTACCGCAGCACCATCAAATTCTCAGCAGATGCATACACAGCGCCACACCAGAGGCGGTACTCTTTCGTATCTGCTCAACTTATTTATCGCAGCAAGAAAATAGATCGCCACTGCTTTACTCTGATTTCTTGTCCATCACTTACTTGCTAGTTGAAAGCAAACATTGGTTGCGAAGTTGCCTTTGTCCGGTTTGCACCTTCAGATCCGCCATGGCACGCTCAACACTATAGTCCCAATGCTTATGGTTTCCCCTTTTATATTCCACACTAGTTAAATCACGGTGGACTAAATTTCAAAATTGGGTCAGTCGATTTTTCAGAGCTCGCCGGAGTTCGTCGGTGCAAACGAAGGGGCTCGGGTGGGGACGGTGGTTGTGGGGGGTGGTGGTGGGGCCTCACCCAACGAAGAAAATCGAAGCGCGTGGGGGCGGGGGTGGGGGTGGCGGAGGAACACCAGGCAGTGGGGGCCGGTGGTCCGGCCGGCGGCCCGTGCGGTGTTCTGTATGGGAAGAATCAGAGACGAGGAAGAAGAAGGGTTAGGAGACGTAGGATCTTCATCCAACCGCCTGAAATGGTCGACTGACCGAAATGACAAAAGTCACGCGACTTGCATGCAGACATGCCTTTATATTCAGTACCATCATCGTACCTGCTTAGCACTGCTCCTGAATCCATCAAGCTAAACAATGTGCCACTCATAATTCCAAACTTGTTGCTCAAGTACGAATCTGATATGATGCTGATATTACTAAAACAGATAACATTTAATTGGTCAGCTAATGTTCCTACTTTACTTTCAAAAAGCACATGCACCACATATAAAGAGACAGCACGGAGTTGTTTTCTTGATGCACTCTGGTTCATCATGTGTGGGCACTGCGCAACGAACATTTTATTATCCAAAATCTGCTTGCTCTTCTTTAGCATGTTCCTCTTCCGTTCTTCTTTAATAAGTACTCTCTCCGTTCCTAAATACAAGTCTTTGTATAGATTCCACCATGGACTACATATGGAGCAAAATGAGTGAATCTACACTCTAAAATGTATCTGGATACATCTGTATGTGATCCATAGTGGAAATCTCTACCAAGACTTATAATTTGGAATGGAGGGAGTATGATATTAGTATAGTATGTTCCTTGTAGTGAAGATGAGCAGGGACATTTGCAGTGTAGAGGTCTATACGGTCGGTTGTGATGGACACTTTGAACTCTTCGGGCCTCTTTGATTCGTAGGATTTTGTAAACATGGGAATAGGATTTGTAGTGGCCTGCCCACTTGAATCCTATAAGAATAGCAAGGAAATGCGGGGAGCTGTGTCGCCTTTGAGAGTTACACTGATATTAACAGTACCGCACCTTCAGTTGAAGAGAGCTGGTATCCAAAGCCTTTCTAGCCGTACCGGCAATACTAGCACATATATTCCAGCAAGTTCCACTTTGCTGATTTTACTCTGATGCTTACGGTTTTCCCGTTATTACTACACTATGATCTGTGTAGCTACTTTGTGTCGCACTAGCAGCAGTCCACTCTTGAAGCTAAACACTGCAATGACTTACAAAATTGGCACCAAGGCATTGAGTGTCATTCTGGATGCAATGAAACTCACGCGCTCCCCACCTGTTGACTCTTGTTCAGAATATGATCCTAATGACTCTTGTTCAAAATTGCCACATATAGAGAGACAACATGGAATTGCATTTCTTTGGGCGTTGTGATTCATCATGAGTGGGCAACCAACATTGCATGCAATTAAGCGGAACCTCAAGAATATGCTTCCTCTGCTGTTCTTTAACATGTTCCTCTTTTGTTATTCTGTATTTAGTACGTACAGTATGTTCCTTGTCAGGAAGGGGAGCAGGGACATCTGCAGTCAACAACTGATAGAGCTGGCCTGTATGTGATCAATAGGCTTTCAATTACTAGCGGCAATACAACACCGTATTTTCAAGCCAGTTCCACTTTCCCGATTTATCGTGGTTATGGTGTACCCCTTTTATGTACACTATGATCTGCCTAGTTGCTGTGTGCTCTTGTTATCATGGTTTGGCAATAAACTCTCTATACAGTATATTTTGAACCTATCATCTGCCAACTATCCTTACTTCTGGAGCCTATTTTTTGTGTACTTGTGCCAGATTATATAAATGGACGCACCATATTACAACACACATGAGCTCTCTCATCAGAATCCAGTGATAGCACACAAGTGTTTACAGGGGCGCCCCTATATTAGAATATTCTCTGCATTACAAAGATAATATCACAACTATTTATGTTTTCATGGTTCTCCGATATTATACGTAATTGCAGTGAATATCAGAATCCGCGCATCAGAAGAATATTGTGGAACACTGCAATGACTTACAAAATTGGCACCAAGGCATTCAGTGCCATTCTGGATGCAATGAAACTCATACGCTCCCCACCTGTAGATTCTTGTTCAGAATATGATCCTAATGACTATTCTAACCTCGAGGAGTCAAAGGCAGATGGCCTGTCATGTTCACCCATCAAGGTGTCTGTTCTAATTTGGCAAGGTTTTATTGATTGCATGTATCTTGCATATGTTGTCTTGCATTTCTTCTACTTTGTTGCACCGCCATCTAGTTAGTTTACTCATCCTATATGTCGAGATGCCATGCCCATCCATTATCAATACATATTCCATCTGTCATTATACCATGTTTTCCCACTCAAATGTTGTTCTTGTGCATCAGACATCAAAAAGGAAGAGGGTGATTGCCGAACCTGAAGGAGCACCAGCAAAGTCCTTGAAAAATGTGGTTGTGCCAGAGAAATCAGACAGCACCCCACTTATATTGGCTGTACAACCAGTGACACAAAACATAGGACCGACTCCAGCAAACTGTACCCATACTTCACTGGCCACACCACTAGCCCCACCACACAGGATCTGCACTCCAGCAGAAGGTATGCCGATTTCAGTTGCCATAGCACCAACCGTACCACAGAAAAATCCCACTCCAGCAAAAAGTACAGCAAGTCCACCAGCCGAAGACCTATCCCAAGTGCAGAGACAGCCAATTCCTGCAGATTGGAACCCCATTCCAGTTATGCCCAGTTTAAAAGACAATGCTTTCAATGTTGTTAGGGACTACGTGCATATATTCCCATCATGGGAAGATTATAGTGAAGACAAACACCATTTTCACATCTTCCTGTCCCACTTACGTGTAAGTGCTATTATTCATGGTGATTATTTTCCTATGCTGACTGAACACATCAATGATTTACATTACATTGTTGTAAGTAGGCGAGGGTCAATCTGGATAGTCATGACGAGCAAAGCTTGCTTGCGCTTTTCAAGGAAGCATTGCAACAGTATTGGTGTTACCTGAGGAAATCATACTTTGATGGCACGTCAATAAACGAATTTCTGGTGAAGTCTCCTGTGCTAAATTTAGAAGACATGGAATGGAAAATCCTTGTTATGCACTATTCTCATTCTGAGGATGAGGTACTGTCTATGATATCACATGACAATTTGAACTTCTACTTTTCCGCATGTGCCTTACGGATCTTTTTTGCAGGAAATCTGCTCGAAAAAGAATTCCAGTTTGAAAAGAACGACAGGACATCACAAATATACTGCCCGCTGCTTTGCTCTTGTTAGTACCTGTTGTCCTGTATCACTGTACTTGCATACATACCTGGTTCATTATGTGACAGCAGTATGCATGATAGCTTGCTTATCAATTGTTCGCTCCAAATTATCTGATCTGTATGAATGGTTACATTAGTGTAGAATATATCCAATGCCAATGAAAATTTTTAGCTCTGCATTGTTCTTGTAAGTACCTGCTGTCCTTTATCAGTGTACTTATATTGACAGGTAGTTGTTCATGTACCATCACTCTGCAGCTTATTTTCCTTTGCCCTCCATTTTCTACACATAAGATCTATATTTACTCTTACCATAAGGTTGGATAACATCGATGGTACTGAAGAAGCTTAGCTCTGCATTGCTCTTGGCTGTACCTTTTGCATGTATCGCTGTACTTACATATATAGCTACTTGGTTATGTAGCATCACTCTTAATCTTATCTTAAATATTCTCCATTTTTTCTTATATTGTCACATCTATATTTACTCTTAACAAAATGTAAAATAAAGGCAATGCTTATGAAGAAGATTCTGTGGTAAACTTCTTGAATTCCCCCCCCCCC